>NC_134362.1:34748275-34815775 GCF_048569485.1 Anomaloglossus baeobatrachus
AGCTCCAGGATGGTGGAGGGAAAAATGGATCTCAGGGTGGAGACCCTTTAATTTCTTGATACCAAGGTGTGTTATGGAAAGATGATCAAAAAGGTTGGAAAAGTGCTCAGGTAATGACAAAAAAAATAATAAAATAAAACAGCATATGGGAAAAAAACGCTGGCATTTCCTGAAGAGTCCTGCTACTACTCTTTCCTATCTGGCTGTACTTTCTAGCCTTAATCTCAGGTGCAGCTCTTTTGTGACCACTCCCCTTCACTATAAAAAGTCATGTGTTTTACCATTTGATGCCAGTTATAAATTCTCATTCTATTGCTGACCACTTTCTAAGGAGCTAGTCTCTGAAAGAAGCTGAGGAATCGTGACTATTGCAGCTGTGGTGTTTTGCTGCATTGATGAAACGTGGAATTTTTTTTTCCTTTTTGTGTCTTTTTACCCCGTCTGTCTCTTTTAAATTGTGTTGTATTGTTGCAGTGGTGAGACTAGTGCTCTCACCAGCCTTCTCACTAGCCAGGCTGAGTTCAGGCTAAGCAAGAAGCTAGGCATATGATGGCGATGGAGGCAAGGACCCATATAGAGATGTTAGGGAACTTAGGTTACAGACTCATGTGAGTTGTGGAAGGTGTCCCCTCTCCTATTGCCAGGGCCTTGCTTATACACCGTCCCCGTTGTCACCCTTGCGTTGCTCTGCACACTGAGCATCTGTATCAAGCTGAGGAGTCATGGCTATTGCAGCTGCGGTGTTTTGCTGCATTGATGAAATGTGGATTTTTTTTCCTTTTTGTGTCTTTTTGGCCCTGTCTGTCTCTTTTAAGTTGTGTTGTATTGTTGCAGTGGTGAGATTGGTGCTCTCGCCAGCCTTCTCACTAGCCAGGTTGAGTTTAGGCTAAGCACGTGATGGCGATGGGGAGAATGACGTTGGGGAGCTTAGGTTACAGACTCATGTGAGTTGAAGGAGGTGTCCGCTCTCCCTATTTCCAGGGCCTTGCTTATATAACATCCTCATCGTTACCATTGTGTTGCGCTGCATGCTGTGTGCTCTGGCGTGACACCTGAACAATGAATTCTCCAGACTGCACTAACTGATAGCTAGGAAGCCAGGAGGAAGGGGAGCAGTGAGCATGATAAGATAAGAACCTGGAACAACCTCTTTAAGGGGTTTATAATCTGATCACAACCACAGCTTATTCACCCTTGTGCACTCAAAGTACTAAATAGGAAACAAATACCACTCCACCAGTATAGCTACTGGTTGCAAAGTTCTAAGAAGCAACTGCAGATATATTTTGTACTTTGAAGCATATTATTCATATTGATAAAGACACCGGGCTATATACAGTCAGAGAAACTAGGAAATGTATCATATGCCTGGAAGGAAAGTGACATTAAGGTATTTAGACATAATTAAGCTTAGTAATTAACATTAACACGTGTTCCTTCCTACAAGATGTTATAAAACTAAAGATTCTACTGAATTAGAAGATTGCACTGAGCCAGAAATTACTATGAGTTACGTGTAAGAACTGCGCAGGTCAGACCTTTTAACAGTTTCAGCAGATTTCTGTTCTGCGATTTCCTTCTCCAGTTCTCGTTCTTTGGCCTCTTTCTGTCCAATGGGACAATCCTCGGGCACGGTGAACAGGGAAAATGCATCTTTACTGTCCTCTTCTCGAAGAACTTTGGCAAAAACCTTCTCAGCTAGAAGCCGGACTTGTTCATCCACCTCCGAAATATTGAGACGAGGGAAGTGTCGCGGCATCTCTCCTGAAGAGTAAAAGAAGAAAAATAGTAAGTCCTAAGATCCAGTAGCTATTATAATATTGCAATACTATGTACAGAAATATAACTGCTATAATACCACCCCTATGTAAAAGAATATAACTACTATAATACTGCCCCCTATATACAAGAATATAACTACTATAACTGCCCCCTATGTACAAGAATATAACTACTATAATACTGCCCCCTATGTACAAGAATATAACTACTATAACTGCCCCCTATGTACAAGAATATAACTACTATAATACTGCCCCTATATACAAGAATATAACTACTATAATACTGCCCCCTATGTACAAGAATATAACTACTATAATACTGCCCCCTATGTACAAGACTATAACTACTATAATACTGCCCCTATATACAAGAATATGACTACTATAATACTGCCCCCTATGTACAAGAATATAACTACTATAATACTGCCCCCTATGTACAAGAATATAACTACTATAACTGCCCCCTATGTACAAGAATATAACTACTATAACTGCCCCCTATGTACAAGAATATAACTACTATAATACTGCCCCCTATGTACAAGAATATAACTACTATAATACTGCCCCTATGTACAAGAATATAACTACTATAATACTGCCCCCTATGTACAAGAATATAACTACTATAATACTGCACCCTATGTACAAGAATATAACTACTATAATACTGCCCCTATGTACAAGAATATAACTACTATAATACTGCCCCCTATGTACAAGAATATAACTACTATAATACTGCCCCCTATGTACAAGAATATAACTACTATAATACTGCCCCTATGTACAAGAATATAACTACTATAATACTGCCCCTATGTACAAGAATATAACTACTATAATACTGCCCCCTATGTACAAGAATATAACTACTATAATACTGCCCCTATGTACAAGAATATAACTACTATAATACTGCCCCTATGTACAAGAATATAACTACTATAATACTGCCCCCTATGTACAAGAATATAACTACTATAATACTGCCCCTATGTATAAGAATATAACTACTATAATACTGCCCCTATGTACAAGAATATAACTACTATAATACTGCCCCTATGTACAAGAATATAACTACTATAATACTGCCCCCTATGTACAAGAATATAACTACTATAATACTGCCCCCTATGTACAAGAATATAACTACTATAATACTGCCCCTATATACAAGAATATAAACTCTATAATACTGCCCCCTATGTTCAAGAATATAACTACTATAATACTGCTCCTATGTACAAGAATATAACTACTATAATACTGCCCCTATGTACAAGAATATAACTACTATAATACTGCCCCTATGTACAAGAATATAACTATTATAATACTGCTCCTATGTACAAGAATCTAACTACTATACTACTGCCCCTATGTACAGGAATATAACTACTATACTACTGCCCCTATGTACAAGAGTATAACTACTATAATACTGCCCCCTATGTACAGGAATATAACTGCTATAATTCTGCTCCTATGTACAAGTATATCATTATATAATACTGCTCTCTTTGTACAAGAATGTAACTGCTATTATACCGCCCCTATTGCTGACATAAAATACCGCCTTGTGATTTAAATATTTTCACAAAGTCCTAGTTAATATTCAATAAAAGATATATTGTTTCTTTTATTACATATTTAGTCCGGACACATCCTGAAATATTAGACTTTTTTCCGTGAAGCTTTTCTGCATATTAATACCGTATAATATGGAGAAGTCTAATATGGAAATATATGGAAATGAAAAGCTGATACAACATATGGAGCCCTGTATTCTGTTTATCGGAATGTTTCATCAATATTTTCTTTCCATAATATCATCGTTAGTTTGCATTATTATTTCTCTTAAAGGGACAGAGAAGCCTTTTTAGAAATGGCACTGATCCTATAAACATTTATGCCTGAAATTAATCCATAATATAAATGTATCACGGAGCAGTATCCTTAGAAAGGATGACAACATATAGCAGTGATAATGCATTTTCTGTAGAGGATTTGCACAAACATGATACGGCTACAACATGATAACGAGTCAATATTGTGCAAAAAAGTCAACATTAGAGCAGCGCCTACCTTCTCCAAAGGTTGCAAAGAAGGGCATATGATACAATGTATCCAGCAGAGTACACAATGAAGGAGATCAGAGACAAACATGACTAAACCTCCACCAAGCCATGAATATATTATTCTTACTGGTTGAACTGGTTTGAGGTTTTTTCCTTTCCAACCAATGGAGCCATTTATATTATGAATGAGATTATGTACTTTGTATTGTACCCAGTAACCCGGCGTTTTATCTTCTAGACCTTGGTGCCCTGGCGTGTATGGACAAATCATGACTATTGGTCCACAGGCACCATGAGTACAGCTGAAGAAGGGCCATATTTAAAGGGGTTGTCCACTACTTTGTCATTGATGGATTATCCTTACGATAGGTCATCAATGTCTGATCGGCTGGGGTTCGACACGCCACACCCCCACCGATCAGCTGTTCTCAAATGCGGCGGTGGCAGCAGCCAGCCGGATATGCTCAGTTCTGGAGCTGCTCCGTCTTTACATACTGTTCTCGGTCCCAGCGGCGGCAGCAGGTGGCTGGAAATGCTCAGTTTCAGAGCTGCTCAGTCTTCAGATGATGTACTCGGTGCCAGCGGCGGCAGCAGGCAGCCAGAAACGCTCAGTTCCGGAGCTGCCCTGTCTTCAGATTCTTTTCTCAGTCCCGGCAGCAACAGCAGGCAGCTGGAAATGCTTAGTTCCAGAGCTGCCACGTCTTCAGAAGCTTTTCTCAGTCCCAACGGTGACAGCAGGCAGCCAGAAATGCTCAGTTCCGGAGCTGCCTCATCTTCAGATGCTGTTTTCGGTCCCGGCGGCAGTAGCAGGTGGCCAGAAATGCTCAGTTCTGAAGCTGTTCCATCTTCAGATGCTGTACTCGGACTCGGCAGCAGGCAGCCAGAAATGCTCAGTTCTGAAGCTGCTCCATCTTCAGATGCTGTACTCGGTCTTGGCCGCGGCTGCAGCAGGCAGCCAGAAATGCTCAGTTCTGAAGCTGCTCCATCTTCAGTTGCTGTACTCGGTCTTGGCCGCGGCTGCAGCAGGCAGCCAGAAATGCTCAGTTCTGAAGCTGCTCCATCTTCAGATGCTGTACTCGGTCTTGGCCGCGGCTGCAGCAGGCAGCCAGAAATGCTCAGTTCTGAAGCTGCTCCATCTTCAGATGCTGTACTCGGTCTCGGCGGCGGCAGCAGCAGGCAGCCAGAAATGCTCAGTTCTGAAGCTGCTCCATCTTCAGATGCTGTACTCGGTCTCGGCGGCGGCCTCAGGCAGCCAGAAATGCTCAGTTCTGAAGCTGCTCCATCTTCAGATGCTGTACTCGGTCTCGGCGGCGGCGGCCTCAGGCAGCCAGAAATGCTCAGTTCTGAAGCTGCTCCATCTTCAGATGCTGTACTCGGACTCGGCCGCGGCGGCAGCAGGCAGCCAGAAATGCTCAGTTCTGAAGCTGCACCATCTTCAGATGCTGTACTCGGTCTCGGCGGTGGCGGCAGCAGGCAGCTGGAAATGCTCAGTTCCAGAGCTGCTCCATCTTCAGATGCTGTACTCGGTCCCAGCGGCGGCAGCAGGCAGCCGGAAATGCTCAGTTCTGGAGCTACCCTGTCTTCAGATGCTTTTCTCAGTCCTGGCAGTAACAGCAGGAAGATGGAAATGCTCAATTCCAGAGTTGTTCCAACTTCAGATGCTGTTTTCGGTCCCACAGGCGGCAGCAGGCAGCCAGAAATGCTCAGTTCCGGAGCTGCCCAAACTTCAGATGCTGCCCTCGGTCCCTGCGGCAGCAACCGGAAATACTCAGTTGTGGAGCTGCATCTTCTTCTGATAGCGGCAGTGGACGGTTACTGCACATCCAACTCCTATTGATTAGAATATGAGGTGGGTATGCAGTACCCAGCTGTGGCCAGAGCAGCACCGTAACTGAGCAATTCTGGCCCCCTGCTGACACCGCCACCCGGACTGAGATCAGCTGGTCGATGGGGGTGCAGGGTGTCGGACCCTGGCCAATCAGACATTGATGACCTATCCTAAAGCAAGGCCATTAATATCAAAGTAGTAGACAATCCCTTTAAAGTCAACAGCAGCTGATATGACCCTCAAAAAGATGTGCTATGAGATACTTTGGAACTAAAAAGTTGCAAACTAAATGGCATCATTTAAACCCTAATACTAAAGAAACATTATTAATATTAACATTATTAATATGGAAGCTCATCACTGGATTTTTGGACTGTGAAAGTGCCCTAACTTCACGATCTTCATACAGTTTGGCACCACCTATGTGCACACCGAGACTGAGAGATGCGCTACTCTTGCCTAAATAAAAATTGTATCCCACTACTGCATAGGTGTGAATGCAATGGGATCTGATGACATCATAAAGTTGTCTTATTTTTTGAACCAATCACAAATACTAGCCACACCTTTAAAATGTCTGCCTCCATGATCAGCACTGTCTATGGGTCAGCTCAGCTTGTGCAATCATGAGATATTTATATGGTGACATCCAAATGTGCAATCTGAGAAGATGGGGAGGCTATGGGATCCATCACCAGCCCCTGGCCAAAAATTCTTACTACCGTCTCGGCCACCTTACTTTTGATGCTCTTTGAATTATGAACACTAATAGTTGTCATAAACAAGTTGCCATGTGACAATGACCATTAACACCCCCAGTGAAGAATTTTGCATACAACATTGGTAGTCACTTCTAATTTACAACTTTATGGGAAAGCGTTAAAGGACATCTAATATACATACCCACATAGGATGATATTGGAAAGGACTCAAGTTCTCTGTCACCCAACCCCTACAGCTGCCCACCTCCGAGTTCACAGAATATTGCTCCACACCATGACTTGCCGTTTACATCGTATGTTAGGGGGAAAGAGCTCAGTTACTCAACAGGAACACAACAACATGCCCAGGAAACTATTTAAAGTGTCAAAACATTAATTTCCGGAACAGAAAGAAGAAGTTGGAAGTCCTTCACCTACTAATTGTATCTAATTCCTCCTAAAATAGAAAGTTTTTAAGCAAAGCAAAATTTGAAAAATAGATCTGAAGCTAAAAACAAACAAACAGAAACTAACACACTAATTAATATTACAGTAAAACAATGTACATACCTAGTGTTCCAGGGACTGCCATGGGTTCTACACCAAGGCCACTTTTTTTAAGATGAAATGTCCAAAGTAAACTTACTTTACGTGATATTAGAGTGATTTTAGAACCCAAGATTCCAAGTTCAAAATGATTTCAGAAAAGCCCAATTTTTGGTCCAGTGAGGCAGAGCATGCTATATGAAAAATCTAAAACTGATGTATGTTAATGTATGGATTCTTAGCCAAGAGCCAAACCCCTAATCAAAATAGATAACCTCAGTCTTTTGGGACTTGTTTGTTCTCAGTAGCTGAGTCCAGCTCTTTGTAGCCAAGACCTTGAATACCGTAGATGAGGTTATTCCTGTGTGACCTACGTTTAGGAACTCAAACTTGGAAGGATTGAGTTCTAGTCTAAAGTTGATAAGATCAATCCTATGGGAAATAGGTCCTGTTCCACAGAAAATGAGTTCAGTACTTAGTTTTGGTTCACAATAAATGAATTCAGTCCTTAGGAACCTGATTCCTGGTTCACAGAAGATAAGCTCAGTCCTGTGGGATCTAAGTCCTGGTCCACAGTAAATGAACTCAGTCCTAGGGATCTTTAGCTCTGGTCCACAGTAGATGGGCTTAGTATTGAAGGACCTAAGTCCAGTTCCACAGAAAAGGAGCTCAGTCCGAGGGTTCTTAGCTCTGGTCCTCAGTAGATGGGCTTAGTATTAAAGGACCTGAGTCCAGTTCCACAATAGATGAACTCAGTCTGAGGGATCTTTAGCTCTGGTCCACAGTAGATGGGCTTAGTATTGAAGGACCTAAGTCCAGATCCACAGTAAATATACTCAGTCCTGAGGGACCTGACCACACAGTATGTGAGTACTGTGCTCAGAGTCTTCGAGATGCTTCTCCGATGCTCTCCTTCCTCTCTCGACACTTGGTGTGAGCTCAGCTCTTACTGCCGAAATGTTTTTCTCCGAGACAACTATATAAGATGGGTCATGCCGAGAAATATGAAGACTAAAAACAAGACACCAAAGAGGAGGTCTGACTCTGATGACAGATTAACATCTCTCGCATCTCAGAAGGGAAGTATTTTTAGAGCAGATTATGGGATCTGTTTTTGCTCCAGAAGTAACTCTACTGTATGGTGTTTTTATATGTCACCGCTACACGTCACTGGGGAAGCAGAGACACCTGTTTAGCATAAGTGTCACATCGGTTCACATGTCACAACACAGCTGCATTGTCTAGATAACTCCTGTCTGACTCAGGGAGCGTGGATCTTGTGTAGGATCACACGGAGGAGCAGCGAGCACCAAAGAGACGGCACAAAAATGTATACACAGTGGCAACAAAACATATTTTGACAAAAAGATGTATGTGCTGTGGCTACAAAATTTAATATGCTGATGCAAAACTGTATTATTTAAATACAATGTAAATATTTTTTTAAAGGTTTATTTTTATTGGACTATTTTGTTTTTGTCCTCAAATAATTAATTGTTTACTAACAAAATACATTTAGTATCAACAAGTTAATTTAACAATGGAAAGAAATGTATTTTGTGCTAAGAAATCGCACTTTTTCTACTTGTAAAAATTACATGAATTTTAAATTCTTTTTTAAACAATTGTTTTTTGAGACGATATTTGTTACTTTGTAACATATTTTTATGCTTTTTTATGTCTTAAGAAGCCAGAAAATAAAACATACTCAGAGCATATACTATATTAAGATGTTTACGTCAGAACCTAGCGCAGAAAAAGTTGCAAATTTTGGTGCGTGCCATTTGTACACAATGATTTGTGAAGTTTAAAAACTTTTTCTGCCGCTTACACCACTTTTCAAAAAAGTGAGCAAGAATCAAGTAAAAAGCGGACAAAGCCCACCGAGGACAGACACATTTACCTTAGTTTATGGCAGAAAGTATAATGCAAATCTAGCCTGCATCTATAATTGCGGCACATGTAAAGCATGTGATGCACCTTGTTATTGACGACGTCCTCTTAATAATGAGCCGCATTTTACACCGGAGTGCTTTTTATTAAGACTGGTGTAAATAATATCCTACGCTGTGTTTTACGGCAAACTTCACCAAAAAGCCAAAAATCGAAATGCATTGTATGTAGTGTTTCTTACTGCACTTAAGGTTAAAAAAAATCTGGTAGCAGTGTTTTTGGCATTGGTGTTCTGAAAAAAAAACCCACTGTACCTGTAACTAGTCTTAGGGGTACTTTGCACGCTGCGACAACCAACCAACCAACCAACCAGTTTCTCATCTAGTTATGTAACCAACCACCCAACCAACTCTTAGGGGTACTTTGCACGCTGCGACATCGCTAGCCTATGCTAGCGATGACGAGCGCGATAGTCCCTGCCCCCGTCACACATGCAATATCTTGTGATAGCTGCCGTAGCGAACATTATCGCTACAGCAGCTTCACACGGACTTACCTGCCCTGCGACGTCGCTCTGGCCGGTGACCCGCCTTCTTCCTAAGGGGGCGGGTGGTGAGGCGTCACAGTGACGTCACACGGCAGGCGGCCAATAGAAGTGGAGGGGCCGAGATGAGCGGGACGTAAACATCCCGCCCACCTCCTTCCTTCCGCATAGCCGGCGGGACGCAGGTAGGAGATGTTCCTCGCTCCTGCGGCTTCACACACAGCGATGTGTGCTGCCACAGGAACGAGGAACAACATGGTAACATCGGTCTTTCCGAAATTATGGAAATGACCGATGCTACACAGAGCGCCGATTTACGACACTTTTGCGATCGTAAATCGGCGCATCTAGGCTTTACACGTTGCGACATCGTTACCGGCGCCGGATGTGCATCACTTTTGATTTGACCTCGACGATATCGCAGTAGCGATTTCGCAACATGCAAAGTACCCCTTAGGCCTCCTTCACATGTCCATGCAAAACAATATGGTTTAGTGAAGGTTACTTCCAGGTCCGGGGCCCGTTTATTATGCTCATGCACATTCACTGCACTCAGTGGTGACCTGGAAATAAAAACAGCACCGGAGATGGGTAAGTATACCAGCTCATGTTGTCCAAGTGCTATCCAGATGTCACATGGATAGTACAGGGGCAGCATGAGCTGATATTCTTACCTGTCCTCAACGCTGCTGTTATTTTAGGGTCTCCATTGACTGCAGTGAATATGCATGAAGGATAATGAGCATGCCCTGGAAGCAACAGCAGAGGCAGATACAGGTAAGTATACCAGCTCATGCTGTCCGTGTGACATCCGGATAGCACATGGACAACATAAGCTGGTATATTTACCTGTCTCCAGCGCTGCTGTTACTTCCGGATCACCACTGAGTGCAGTGAATATGCATGATGCATAATAAGCAGGACCCAGAAGTAACAGTAATGCCAGGGACAGGTAAGTATACCAGCTCATGCTGTCCCTTTGCTATCAGTGTGACATCTGGATAGCACATGAAAAGTATGAGCTGGAATACTTACCTGTCTCTAACGCTGCTGTTACATCCGGGTCTCCACTGAGTGCAGTGAATATGCATGAGGCATAATGAGCGGGCCCAGAAGCAACAGCAGAGGCAGAGACAAGTAAGTATACCAGCTCATGCAGTCCATGTACTATCTGTATGACATCCGGGTAGCCCATGGGCAGTATGAGCCGGTATACTTACCTGTCTCCGGCGCTCCTTTTACTTCTGGGTCTCAACTGAGTGCAGTGAATATGCATGAGGCATAATGAGCGGCAACTGGAGGTAACAGCAGTGCTGGGGACAGGTAATTATACCAGATCATGCTATCCATGTTCTATCAGTGTGACATCCGGATAGCACATGGATGGCATGAGCTGGAATACTTACCTATCCACGGTGCTGCTGTTACTTCCAGGTCACCACTGAGAGCAGATCACATCAGTGTGCGGTTCGTGTGACACTCATGCTGCCGGCAGAAAAAGGACATGTTGTCGTGTGGAGCACATGGAGATGCGTGTGCTCCACACGGACACATAGTCACTGTCAAAACGTTAGGCAGATTTGGTGAAAATTGTGGCCCAAGTCTGTATATTTATTTTTAAGTCAATGAGAATTCTGAAGTGTTGTGCGCACATTGCTTATTTTTTCCTTGCAGATTTGGTGCAGATAATAATCTGCAGCGTCAATTATTGCTGCGTCTTTGCCTGTGTTTTCTTTTTTGTTGGCTGGGAATCTTACTTTTTGCTAATAACATTTTTGGGGGCAGAGTTTTGGGTAATTAATGGAATGTGCATTTTGTGCAGAGAGATACAAATGATAACAATAATAATATTAATTGTATTCATTTATATAGCTCTATTAATTACACAGCGCTTTACATACATTAACAACACTGTCCCCATTGGGGCTCACAATATAGAGTCCCTATCTGCATGTCTTTCGAGTGTGGAAGGAAACCGGAGAACCCGGAGGAAACCCACACAAACACGGGGAGAGCATACAAACTCCTTGCAGATGGTGTCCTTGGAGGGATTTGAACCCAGGACCCCAGCGCTGCAAGACTGCAGTGCTAACCACTGAGCCACCGTGCCGCCCATGATGAATAAAATTCATAGAAAGAAGCTGGTTCCTCCTCCATCCTGGTCTAGTCCTTGTACTCCTTACTTCTTGAAGGAGTGAAGGTCACTGTGACCCTTACTTGGTCCCCTCCTTGGTTTGGTAATCCTGTTGCCCCCCTGACGAACAGGACCAGCTACATCACAGCCCTCACGTCTACTTCTACCATAGATTTTCATGAGCTTTTGTTACAATTCTGTGTTTGTAAACATGAAGGTTATTATGTAACTTGTTTTTAAGTCACAAAACACAAAGTGACGTCATCACATTTTACTACATATTGTGAGGATGACGGATCCACCGAAGGTTGGTAAACACAATGCAGATTTCTGTTTGTCAGAACAAGTGCAGGTAACAGCCATGTGTTTGTTGCACGACTTTTCAAAAAATTGCTGTCAGGCGACATGTATAGCTCCAGCATAAATTACATGTGTAAGAAGGGTTAATTCCACAGACCAAAAAAAAAAAATTATATATATATATGTATATATATACTGTATATATATATATATATGTATATATATATATACTATATATATATATATATATTTATTCTGTATACATATATATATACTGTATATATATATACTTCATATATATATATTTATATATATATATATATATATTTATATAAAAATGTTTATGTCGGTATAAACGATAAAATGGATACAACTTGTTTAATTCTTCTATAGTTTTTGCACTGGAGGAAGAAACTGCAGAAAGTGATTCTCATAGGAAATAGACTGCACAGAAGGAAGAGACTGCACACAGTGGCTGCACAGGAAGAAGAGACTGCACACAGTGACTGCAGAGAAGAAAGAGACTGCACACAGGGACTGCTGCAGAGGAAGAGACTGCACACAGTGACTGCAGCAGAGGAAGAGACTACACATAGTGACTGCTGCAGAGGAAGAGACTGCACACAGTGGCTGCACAGGAAGAAGAGACTGCACACAGTGGCTGCACAGGAGGATGAGACTGCACACAGTGCTGCACAGGAGGAAGAGTCTGAGCACAATGGCTGCACAGGAGGAAGAGACTGCACACAGTGGCTGCACAGGAAGAAGAGACTGCACACAGTGGCTGCACAGGAAGAAGAGACTGCACACAGTGACTGCAGCAGAGGAAGAGACTGCACACAGGGACTGCACAGGAGGAAGATACTGCACACAGGGACTGCAGCAGAGGAAGAGACAGCGCACAGTGATTTGCCTTTAAAGGAATTTACCTGTTATAACCTATAAATTCTTCTCAGCTAGCTTGTGTGAAAAAAATAATAAAATCGGCGCTGCTCCCCCTCCTGGATCCAGTGCTGCCTCTCTGCTCCACCTCCTGGGTCCAGTGCTGCCTCCCTGCTTCCCTCTCCTGGATCCAGTGCTGCCTCTCTGCTCCACCTCCTGGGTCCAGTGCTGCCTCCCTGCTTCCCTCTCCTGGGTCCAGTGCTGCCTCCCTGCTGCCCCTCCTTGGTCCAGTGCTGACTCTCTGCTTCCCCTCCTGAGTCCAGTGCTGCCTCTTTGCTCCCCCTCCTGGGTCCAGTGCTGCCTCCCTGCTGCCCCTCCTGGGTCAGGTGCTGCCTCTCTGCACTCTCTCCTGGGTCCAGTGCTGCCTCTCTGCTCCCTCTCCTGGATCCAGTGCTGACTCTCTGCTTCCCCTCCTGAGTCCAGTGCTGCCTCTCTGCTCCCCCTCCTTGGTCGAGTGCTGCCTTCCTGTTCCCCCCTCCTGGATCCAGTACTGCCTCTCAACCCCCCTCCTGGGTCCAGTGCTGCCTTTCTGCTCCCCCTCCTGGGTCCAGTGCTGCCTCCCTGCTCCCCCTCCTGGGTCCAGTGCTCCCTCTATGCTCCCCCTCCTGGGTCCAGTGCTGCCTCTATGCTCCACTCCTTGGTCCAGTGCTGCCTCTATGCTCCACTCCTTGGTCCAGTGCTGCCTCTATGCTCCACTTCTGGGTACAGTGCTGCCTCCCTGCCCCGCTCCCTGTTTTTGTTGACAGTCTACAGTGGTGACAAAATGGCTATACTGCATGTGACCGCTGCATTCAATCACTTATCCCAGCATCTTCACTGATGCAAGCGTCATGAGTCACTGAGGCCAGTGATTGGCTGCAGCTGTAGTCACATCACCGCTGTAACTTGTCATCAAAAACTGGGAGCAGCAGCAGAGCGGCGTCACTGGAGCGGTGAGTAAGGCACAATTTACTATTTTTAATACGGGCAATAGACAATTAAAAATAATGAATGAAAAACCCCCGAAAAATCAGCTGAAGTCAGAACGCTGGCTCAACATGTTACATACTAAGCACAATGGGAGCACCTCCGAAAAGTCTTGGCCGATATTTACATTCCTGTCCTTCCAGACGAAAAATAGGCAACCGAAAAATTGATTAGTCAGCAGGTGCGGATCGAGTCCTTTGCCTAATGTCAGTTGTCAGCCTCTGTTCACATGAGCAGGAGTTATTTCAGTTTTTGGGATCATAGAAAGGAAATAAATAGATCCCGTACAGGATCCATTCCATTTAAGGGGAACAGCAACATCATAAAATGTATTTTTCCATTTTCCTCTTTTCCCGCTCTATATAGATATATTTAAAAAATAAAAAAGACAGAAAATGGGAAACTCTGTTTTCCATCCATTTTTTTCAATACCAGACTTATTGCAAATGATTGACAACTGGACATGAGAGCAGAATTCACTAATGCTGCTGTCTCCAGATTTATAAGTGTATTTAGTGTATACTGGAGAGGAGCTCTGTATATAGTGTATATTCCAGTGAGGAGCTCTGGATATAGTGTATACCGGAGAGGAGCTCTGTATATAGTGTATATTCCAGAGAGGAGCTCTGTATATAGTGTATACCGGAGAGGAGCTCTGTATATAGTGTATATTCTAGAGAGGAGCTCTGTATATAGTGTATACCGGAGAGGAGCATAGTATATAGCGGATACTGGAGAGGAGCCGTGTATATAGTGTATACCGGAGAGGAGCTCTGTATATAGTGTATATTCCAGTTAGGAGCTATGTATATAGTGTATACCGGAGAGGAGCTCTGTATATAGTATATATTCCAGAGAGGAGCTCTTTATATAGCATCTACCGGAGAGGAGTGCAGTATATAGTGTTTACCAGAGAGGAGCTCTGTATATAGCGTATACCAGAGAGGAGTTCAGTATATAGTGTTTACCAGAGAGGAGCTCTGTATATAGCGTATACCGGAGAGGAGCGCAGTATATGGCGGATACTGGAGAGGAGCAGTGTATATAGTGTATACTGGAGAGGAGCTCTGTATATAGTGTATACCAAAGAGGAGCTCTGTATATAGTGTATACCAAAGAGGAGCAATGTATGTAGCGTATACCAGAGAAGAGAGCTGCATATAGCGTATATCGGAGAGGAGTAGTGTTTATAGCGTATATCGAAGAAGAGCAGTGTATATAGCATGTACCAGAGAGGAGCAGTGTATATAGCATATACAGGAGAGGAGCAGTTTATATAACATATATCGGAGAGGAGCACTGTGCATAGCGTATACCGGAGAGGAGCGGTGTATATAGCATATACTGGAGAGAAGCAGGGTATATAGCATATACCTGAGAGGAGCGGTGTATATAGCTTATACACCCTGGGCACGGAGTTGGTATATACATCCTGGGCTGCATGTCTCACTGTATACGGGGAGGGCACAGAGGACATTCTGAAAGTGACAGTGATGGTGACTCAGGACTCCACTTATACCAGTTTTTCCCCTACCCTTATTACAAGTAATATATGGGGGGACCCTCAGATCTCCCCGACAGTCACCCAGACCCCCCTGTGATGCAGGGCACTGGCACCATCCAGCATGCTGGCACACACCTTACTACATACAAGCAGCAGCTCAAGGTCTCGCTGGCTCCTCAGAGGTCACACGCACATATCACCATGCTGCCTTACCTGGGGGTCCTGCACGCCCTCCTCTCCACCGATGACCCCTGGGGCAGTAGATGGACGGCAGAGGATTCTGTCCTGGGTCTCGGTTCTGTTACCTGCAGAGACTTCTGACTGATCACTCCAGGAAACTTCTTGCTGGGTTCTGATTTCAGTCCCTCTGCTGGAAAAGAAACATATTGCCATTCATGTTCCCTGCCAGCAAAGTGCCCGCACAAGCCTTGGAAGAAAGTCAAAGGAAAGCTAAATAAGGAGGAGAAGAAGAGAGAATAGAGAGATGGGAGGATGGGGAGAATGTAACAAGAGGATAGGAGAGAGGAGAACAGAAGAAGAGGGGAGAAGAGAAAAAGAGACAGAGGAGAAGAGAGCAGAAGGACAGGGGAGAGGAGAACAGGGGGACTGGGGAGAGGAGAACAGGGGGACGGGGGATAGGAGAACAGGGGGACAGAAAAGAAGAGAGCAGGGGGATGGGGAGAGGAGAACAGGGGGATAGAAAAGAAGAGAGCGGGGGGATGGGGGAAAGGAGAACAGGAGGACAGAAAAGAAGAGAGCGGGGGGACAGGGAAGACGAGAACTGAAGGAGAGGGGAGAAATGGCCAGAGAAGAAGAGAACAGTGGGACGGGGAGAAGAAAAAAGGGGGACAGGGGAGAAGAGAACAGGGATATGAGGAGAGGAGAATAGGGGGACGGGGAGAAGACAACGGGGGGGACAAGGGATAGGAAAATGGGAATAGGAGAGAAGAGAGCAAGAGGACGGAGAGAGGAGAACAGGGGGACGGGGAGAAAACAACGGGATGACAGGGGGTGAGGAAAATGGGGGTGGGAGAGAAGAAAGCAGGGGGATGGGGAGAGGAGAATAGGGGGACGGGGAGAGGAGAATGAGGGGACGGGGAGAGGAGAATGAGGGGACGGGGAGAAAAGAGCAAGAGGATGGGGAGATGAGAATTCAGGGGGACAGGGGAGAACAGGGGGACAGGGAGAAGAGAACAGGGGGACAGGGGAGAGCTGAACAGGGGGACGGGGAAGAGGAGAACAGGGGGACAGGGGAGAAGAGAACAGGGACAGAAGAGAAGAGAAAAGGGGGATGAGGGAGAGGAGAACAGGGGGACAGGGGAGAGCTGAACAGGGGGACGGGGAAGAGGAGAACAGGGACAGGGGAAAAGAGAACAGGGACAGGGGAGAAGAGAACAGGGGAATGGGGGAGAAGAAAACGGGGACAGGGGAGAGGAGAATGGGAGGACGGGGAGAGGAGAACAGGGGTGCAGGGGAGAAGAGAACAGGGACTGCGAGAAGAAAACGGGGATGGGGGAGAAAAAAACAGGGGGACCATGGAGAGGAGAACAGGGGGATCAGGGAGAGGAGAACAGGGTGACAGGGTAGAAGAGAATGGGGACTGAGGAGAAGAGAACAGGGGGATGAGGGAGAAGAGAACAGGAGGACAGGGGAGAAGAGAATGGGTACCGTGGAGAAGATAAGAGGGGGATGGGGATAAGAGAACAGGGGGATAAGGGAAAGGAGAACAGGGGGACGGGGAGAAGAGAACAGGGGGACACGGGAGAGGAGAACAAAGGGATGGGGAAAAGAGAACAAGGGGATGGGGGAGAGGAAAACGGGGGACAGAGGAGAAGAGAATGGGGATGGGGGAGAATAGAACAGGGAGAAGAGAACAGGGGGACAGGAGCATATCGCGGCAGAAGGATAAGGGGACATAGGGGCGAGAGGACAAAAGAAATATAAGGGGGAAAGAGGACAGTTGGCTGCAGAACACAATGAAAAAGGGACAGAAAGATATGGGGACATAGAACATCTTGCTAACTGTTATTTTTCCTACATGGTAGGAACCCTCGTTCTATGACCGGAAGGGTTGTCACCCAGCTCTCCACATGCCCTGACCGGTGTATATACCTTGTGTGTCAGTGTAACACTGCAGTTGTGGTGTTTTATTTATGCACACGGAATCTCAGAATGAACAATCAATAGACCCAGCCCATAGCCACCATGAGAACCATCTATAAGTAAAGTCACATGGACACAGATGGAGTCCATACGTATCGTTGTATGCACCAGACCTCGGCTATGGACGCCGGGCACACGATGCCGCAGAAATGAGCCAGGACTCGGGATTTTTATATTCTCGCATTGATTATTATTCTGCTTTCTAAACTAATGGATCAGGTGACATCATCATCCTCCTTCTAAATGTTTAATGGGGCCATTATTGACGGTGCGTCCATAGTGCTGTGCGTCTTACCATAATGGAGTTTCCTTATTCACAAGTCTAAGTGCTTCCGCTCTGATATCTATTAACCGTTTTATGGTTCTACTGTGGAATGGATACAATGTTTATTAGTAAATAGACAATGTAGCAATGTAGCATCGCTGGGTTTGTCATGAAGCAGAACTCAAGTTGATATTTTTTGTGACTTTCTAAAAAAACAAACTAAACTTTTGCAACTTTTGGAAAAAGTCTCCTATCTTATAAATATATGTAAAATCAGACAAACGACCATCAGAAGTACATTGTGCACCTAATATATATTCGACTATACAGTGTGTCCACCCATATCCTGTCCACCGCCATTGACATGAGAACGGCGGCAGTTATAGGCATAGAAGTGGTGTCTAGGTATAGTAAAGTAGCCATGTGCTACGCAATGAAACCACCTATAGCGCCACCTGGTGGAAAACAACGGAGTTAGCATTTTTATCTCGAAAACGGAACGAGATAGAGAAAAAAAGTGAGTTACAAAGTTGTAGGGCATCATCATTCAATACGAATCAACACCTTGCATACAGAAATACTATGATTAGAACATGTAACACTCACAAGGCTGTGGACGTGAAGTGATACCTCATGGAGACCTTCCTACAAGTCATTGGGTATGGTGCCTGCGTGGAGTGGCCTCCACGCTCACCTGACCTGACCCCATTGGACTTCTTTCTGTGAGGTCACATCAAACAGCAGGTGTATGCGACCCCTCCACCAACATTGCAGGACCTACGACGACGTATCACAGATGCTTGTGCAAACGTGTCACCTACCATATTGCACAACGTGCAGCAAGATACAGTATGCTGTGCAGAGGCCAGATGTGCATTGCAGCTGACGAGGGCCACTGAGCATCAAAGTTAAATGAGTGCCATATGCGTGACCAGCATTCAATGTTTTGGGGGGGGTCATGGGTTTCATATCATAGCATTTCTGTATGCAAGATGTCGATTCGTATTGAATTGATGATGCTCTACAACTTTGTAATTCCCTTTTTTTCTCTATCTCGTTCCGTTTTTGAGATAAAAATGCTAACTCCGTTGTTTTCCACCAAGTGGCACTATAGGTGGTTTCATTGCGTAGCACATGGCTACTTTACTATACCTAGACACCACTTCTATGCCTATAGCTGCCTTCGTTCTCAAGTTAATGGCAGTGGGCAGGATATGGGTGGACACACTGTATAACCCTGCAGAGGATGACTGTTACATTGCAGAAGCAGAATGCTGAGTGCAGGTTTGTTGATTAGATTGCAAGCTCCTGGGAGCAGGGGCTGACGTGAATGATAAACAGTATGTAAGTCTATATGATAGAAATGCACAAGTCTGATCAGCAGTCTATATACAATAGACTCATGTACAGTACAGGGCTGCTGACACATGACACCTATTTACCTAGGATCCCATTACTGCGGCTTGTACACAGCGGCGGCGTGTCCCAGACCTGTATATAAATAGCAGGGGATTGTATAGAGATGATATATCTGCTGTGACCTCTGTTGTCCCGAGTCATTAGCAAAGTCAAAAACAAAAAAAATCATAAGAAACCTCTGAAATGATACTTAGAAATGTTGCGTCATCCTTAGGGGACATTATTATAGTATATTAGAAATGGGAATAAAATGTATTTTGTTCCAACTTTACATTGCGAAAATTGGAGAAATTACCCCCAAAAGAGTTTGCATCAGAAATAAGCTTAAAATTGATGTCAAACCTCAGCTGGATGGAAGTTTATCACAACAAGGATGTTGGTGGGTAGGAAGCCGATCTGGTAATAGATCAGATCCTGTCTGGAAGCTTTTCCTTGCAGGGGCGTAACGATTGTGGTTGCAGAGGTCGCAACCACAACCGGGGATGGAGAGGACCCGCTGGTGGAAGTGGATATTTCAGCTGGATGTATGTCCTCTGATGCACATTCAGCTGAAGAGTATTGCTGTGCAGAGACCCGCTAGGTTTCTGCATAGCAATGCAAGCTGCCAACCAATCAGAGGTCAGCAGCTGATGCCGGCCCGCCTGTGACTGCTGGTACATGGCAGTGATGGCATGCGCTGACCATTGCTTGCACGCTCAGTCAGTTGCTGGAATCAGAAGAGGACATTGCGCACCGGGGGAGGGGACGGAAGGTGAGTAGAATTGTTTACATTTTTTATGTGTTAAAAAACAAGGGCAGAAAAGGAGACATATACACCAGGATGGGGGTAATATATGCCAGGAAGGGGCCTAGATTGGGGACAGATATACCATGATGGGGACATATATACCACAATGGGGACATATACACCAGGATGGGGGCATATATACCAAGATAGGCAACACATATACCAGGATAGTAGACAAATATACCAGGATGGAGAACATGTATATCATGATGGGGACATATATACAAGAATGGTGGACATATAAACCAGGATGGGGGATATATATACCAGGAAGGGGCCTAGGATGGGGACAGATATACCACGATGGGGACATACTGTATATACCACGATGGGGACATGTACACCAGGATGGGGGAAATATATACCAGGATAGGAAACATATATACCAGAATGGGGGATATATATATACCAGGATGGAGACATATATACCAGGATAAGAGACATAAATACCAGGATGGGGAACATATATACAAGGATGGGGAACTTTACTACATAATGGGGATCGGGGGCAACTCTTATGTCCTTATAGGATTTAGAAACCTAGAAGGGCCCATACATCTGACTAACATGATATTCTGAGATAATCCATCCACCTGACAGGTGCAGCATATCAAGATACTGATTAGACAGCATGATTATTGCACAGGTGTGCCTTAGGCTGGCCCAATTATTTGGCAATTCTAAAATGTGCAGTTTTATCACACAGCACAATACCACAGATGTCGCATGTTTTGAGGGAGCATGCAATTGTTATGATGATTGCAGGAATATCCACTAGAGCTGTTGCCTGTGAATTTAATGTTCATTTCTCCACCATAAGCCGCCTCCAAAGGCATTTCCGAGAATTTGGCAGCACATCCAACCGGCCTCACATGTAACCGCACCAGTCCAGGACCTCCACATCCAGCATCTTCACCTCCAAGACCGTTTGTGACCGGCCGCCCGGACAGCGGCTGCAGCAATCGGTGCAACACCAAAGAATTTCTGTACAAACTGCCAGAAACTGTCTCAGGGAAGCTCCTCTGCTGCTCGTCCTCCTCATCGGGGGTCTCCACCTAAGTGCAGAGCATCATTGTAACCGATTTGAATGGGAAAATGCTCACATTCGATGGCATCTGGCACATTGGAGATTGGTGATCACTTCACACATGAATCTCAGTTTTCACTGTACAGGGCAGATAGGAGACAGGGTATATGGCGTCGTGGGTGAGCTGTTTGCTGATGTCAGCGTTATGAATGGAGTGGCGATGGTGTTATGGAATGGGCAGGGGTTTGTTATGGACAATGAACATAGGTGCATTGCATTGATGCCATAACAATGTGACGAGATCTTGGGGCCCATTTTTGTACGAATAAAACGTGCCCATTGTTGCGCCCATTGTTTGCTCATTGTTGTGCCCATTGTTTGCCCATTGTTGTGCCCATTGTGTGTGTGTCCATTGTTTGCCCATTGTTGTGTTCATTGTTGTGCCTGTTGTGCCCATTGTTGTGCCCATTGTTGTAGGTTGGGGTTTCTTGCATTACAAATACTCAATGCATTTTCTGCTTTGAGTTTCCAGAAAAAACGAGATCCTGGGGCCCATTTTTGGACCAATAAAATGTGCCCATTGTTGTGCCCATTGTTTGCCCATTTTTGTGCCCATTGTTGTGCCTATTGTGTGCCCATTGTTGTGCCCATTCTTGTGCCCATTGTGTGCCCATTGTTTTGCCCATTGTTGTGCCCATTGTTAGTCCCATTGTGTGCCCATTATGTACCCATTGTTGTGCCCATTGTGCGCCCATTGTTGTGCCCATTGTGTGCCCATTGTTGTGCTTATTGTTGTGCCCATTGTTGTGCCCATTGTTTGTCCATTGTTGTAGGTTGGGGTTTCCTGCATTACAAATACTCAATGAAAGAAAATCCGCTTAATTTTATTGTATCAGAGCTTTTTATTGGATTTTAAGAACTCCCATGCAAACAATCCAAACAATATAGTTGTGTAAATGGTATTGGTATTGTGCGGTGATGGCAGGAATCTTCTCGCACACAGGAGGATACATTTTAGTAATTACATCCTGAAATTAGAGAGAAACTTAGAATGTATAATAAGTAATATTATCATTCTTTGTTATTATGTAATAGGTCTATTTATATTTCCTTATGTTGACAGCACAATTATTAATACCGCCAGGTGCAATACACAGGGAGTGGTCGCGATGTCACATTGTCTCGCCCTCCTCTTCCCCGGATTCCTGTGGTCTCCTTATTTTATATAATGATATATAAGCGCCACCTTCATTCCGGTGACATCATCATCATCATCATCATCATCATCATCGCCGCTGACAGAAGATGGGCGTTTGCCTTTTGTAACTTTTTGCAGTGTCATGAGATGTTGACAGTTTCTGTTCTCCGTGGATTAGGTCCTTCATTCGACCACATCCGAATGCAAAACAGGAGTCACGTATAGGGTGTGCGGTGGAGACATTGGTTCCTGTTGCCATAAACAGGACATCATCAATGAATGCAATGGATGATTAATGTTATTATTGGACAACTACATTGAGGGCAAAGCATTTTGGTGCACTAGGTAGATGAAGCCGATGGTGCCCCCACCCCATCCCCCGATTAACCCCCAGAACCCATGTAAAGGAATGTGTCAGAGAACAAACTAAAAGGACCCCTGATGCACCCCCCCTCCCATCCGATGGGTCAGGTAACAAGCCCGGTTGACCACTTCTACTAGATTTATTACCTTTTTCACCAAAAAATACTAGCAAAAGGATGTACTTATAGGATGAGGTTCAATAGGGAGTGGGTTTACATAGTTACAGTATATAGAGAATCAGTCATTGTTTGGGAACTATTTATATAATACAAGTGACAAATAGCGATACCCATCCCTGACATCCTATATTATAATGTCAGACCCAAAGACAGTCATGGAAACAAATATAATTTAACTATAGTGAGGGCCAATTGGTTTAATTTTAAAGGGAATCTGTCAACAAGTTTTTGATACGTGATCTGAGAGCAGGATAATGTAGGCAAAGAGATTCTGAATCCAATGATGTATCACTTAGATTACTGGCTGCAGCCATTCTGACAAAATAAAAGATTTTAGTTTTAGCATGTAGCAGAGTCCAGAGGGCTCTCAGGGCATATTTCTATAGAGAAGCTGCTAGTCACAGAAGGGGATGGAATTGCACTTGAGCTGGCAAGCTCCTCAGTCCAGTAATGAAAAAGTTAAAATAACATTGCAGGTAAACAAAAACACACTTTCTGATAAGCGACGCCAGGCTGTAGTCTGTATGTCAACCCTTGCAGCATGCTGGTTTCAGATTACATAGCAAAAACCTACTGAAGTTATCCAGCATTTGACAGATACCTTAATGGAAAATAAGCAGACCCCTTTACAAATAAAGAGATACATATGAGATTTTTTTTACATCCGTCAGGCGACCAATACAGTTTGCAAACAAAACTGATGGTAGTTCTGGTGCCATATTGCTGTACCGATGGTGGTTTTGGTGACATTTCCATGTATGGATGGTGGCGTTTTAATGTACTAATGGTGTTTTTGTGTCATACTCCGGTACTAATGGTAGTTCTGATTATCTATTCATACAGTGATAGTTGCTCTGGTGCTGTATTTATGTACTATTGATGGATCTGGAGATGAATTTATGTAGTAATGGTTGTTCTTGTACTGTAGTCATGTACTAATGATAGTGCTGGTGATATATTCATGTAGTGATGGTTCTAGTGCTGTATTCATCACCATGTATTCATCATACAATACTTGTCAGCAGTACCTGTGTGCTATAATACCAGTCAGCAATACCTCTGTGATATATTACCAGCTAGCAGTACCTGTGTGATACAATAATTGTCAGAAGTATCTGTGCGATATAATACTTGTCAAGTACCTGTGTGAGATAATACTTGTCAGCAGTACCTGTGTGAGATAATACTTGTCAGCAGTACCTGGGTGATATAATACTTGTCAAGTACCTGTGTGAGACAATACTTGTCAGCAGTACCTGGGTGATATGATACTTGTCAGCAGTACTTGTGTGATATAATATTTGTCAGCAGTACCTGTGTGATATAATTCTTGTCAGCAGTACTTGGGTGATATAATACTTGTCAGCAGTACCTGTGTGAGATAATACTTGTAAACAGTACCTGTGTGATATAATACTTGTCAGCAGTACTTGGGTGATATAATACTTGTCAGCAATATCTGGGTGATATAATACTTGTCATCAGTACCTGGGTAATATAATACTTGTCAGCAGTACCTGTGTGAGATAATACTTGTAAACAGTACCTGTGTGATATAATACTTGTCAGCAGTACCTGTGTGAGATAATACTTGTAAACAGTACCTGTGTGATATAATACTTGTCAGCAGTACTTGGGTGATATAATACTTATCAGCAGTACCTGTGTGATATAATACTTGTAAACAGTACCTGGGTAACATAATACTTGTCAGCAGTACCTGGGTGATATGATACTTGTCAGCAGTACATGTGTGATGTAATACTTGTCAGCAGTACCTGTGTGATATAATACTTATCAGCAGTAACTGTGTGATATAATACTTGTAAACAGTACCTGTGTAATATAATACTTGTCAGCAGTACCTGTGTGAGATAATACTTGTAAACAGTACCTGTGTGATATAATACTTGTCAGCAGTACCTGTGTGAGATAATACTTGTCAGCAATATCTGGGTGATATAATACTTGTCATCAGTACCTGGGTAATATAATACTTGTCAGCAGTACCTGGGTGATATGATACTTGTCAGCAGTACATGTGTGATGTAATACTTGTCAGCAGTACCTGTGTGATATAATACTTATCAGCAGTACCTGTGTGATATAATACTTGTCAGCAGTACCTGTGTGATATAATACTTGTCAGCACTACCTAGGTGATATAATACAGCAGTACCTGTGTGATATAATACAGCAGTACCTGTGTGATATAATACAGCAGTGTTATGATTCAGGGACTGAGGAGGATCACAAAATGTGGAAACCCAAAAAGTAACTAGAGTGGCTGGAACCTTAACGGACTGCAGACCTAATCATGACACACAACTAGAAGTAGCCGTGGGACGAGCCTACGATGACCTGGTCATCTCAACACAGCCAGAGAACTAAATATTCTTACAGATAGAAATATAATAAAAGCTAATCTGCCTCGGAGCAATCCCCAAAGATATAGATAGCCCCCCACATGTAAAGACTACGGTGATATAGGAAAACACAATACAAAGCTAGAAAACAGATTCCGCAAAGATGAGGGCCAAACTATCATTATAGGAAAGGATAGGAAAGAGCACTATCTGACTGTCTGCAGCCGTAAAAACCCTAAAAAATCTCAGCACGCCTGACATGGAAAAACCCTGAGACCACACGGCCTCTCCCCCACTATATCAGTACTCTGATGTTACTGGGATCCAAAAACACTAATATAGATGAGGGACTGAATTTAATACCAAGCATGACAAAACACAATACATTGAAGAATCATGGAGCTAAATATACAGACACTCCCAGCAGGGAATGATCCAATTCCACCAGGAACTCCTCACAGGCAAAATAGGAATCAAGCATTAGTATTAAAGCAGAAAAAACAACTAGAAAGTGGAAACAGTAAGCAGAGGTACAAGACCAACATATCTGAGAGGAGTTCTGGTAGAGAGCTGGGCTGGTTTCAGAATGTCCTTAACACACTGGAAATCAATTGAGCACCGGCAAGTAACAGGAGAAAACTACTCTATAGTCCATATCTGAAAGGCCTGATTGCCAGTCCTCTGCAGGTGTGTGGCTCTCATTCCACAAGTCAACTGCATCGCCAGCACTGACCACAAGAGGCAGCCCCAAACTGGAAAATGTATTCACAACAAGCAGTACCTGTGTGATATAATACAGTAGTACCTGTGTGATATAATACAGCAGTACCTGTGTGATATAATACAGCAGTACCTGTGTGATATATTACCTATCAGCAGTACCTAGGTGATATAATACAGCAGTACCTATGTGATATAATACAGCAGTACCTGTGTGATATAATACAGCAGTACCTGTGTGATATAATACTTGTCAGCAGTACCTGTGTGATATAATACTTGTCAGCAGTACCTAGGTGATATAATACAGCAGTAGCTGTGTGATATAAGGCTTGTAAGTGGTACCTGTGTGATATAATACCTGTCAGCAGTACCTGGGTGATATAATACTTGTCAGCAGTACCTAGGTGATATAATACAGCTCTGCCTGTGGGATATAATACAGCAGTACCTGTGTGATATAATACAGCAGTACCTGTGTGATATAATACTTGTTAGCAGTCTCTGTATTTTATAATATTTGTCAGCAGTACCTGGGTGATATAATACTTGTCAGCAGTACCTGTGTGATATAATACAGCAGTACCTGTGTGATATAATACTTGTCAGCAGTACCTGTGTGATATAATACTTGTCAGCAGGACCTGTGTGATATAATACTTGTCAGCAGTACCTGTGTGATATAATACTTGTCAGCAAACAGCAGTACCTGTGTGATATAATACTTGTCAGCAGTACCTGTGTGATATAATACTTGTCAGCAGTACCTGTGTGATATAATACAGCAGTACCTGTGTGATATAATACTTGTCAGCAGTACCTGTGTGATATAATACAGCAGTACCTGTGTGATATAATACTTGTCAGCAGTACCTGTGTGATATAATACAGCAGTACCTGTGTGATATAATACTTGTCAGCAGTACCTGTGTGATATAATACTTGTCAGCAGGACCTGTGTGATATAATACTTGTCAGCAGTACCTGTGTGATATAATACTTGTCAGCAGTACTTGGGTGATATAATACTTGTCAGTAGTACCTGGGTGATATAATACTTGTCAGCTGTACCTGTGTGATATAATACAGCGGTACCTGTGTGATATAATACTTGTCAGTAGTACCTGGGTGATATAATACTTGTCAGCAGTACCTGTGTGATATAATACAGCAGGACCTGTGTGATATAATACTTGTCAGTAGTACCTGGGTGATATAATACTTGTCAGCAGGACCTGTGTGATATAATACTTGTCAGCAGTACCTGTGTGATATAATACTTGTCAGCAATACCTGTGTGATATAATACTTGTCAGCAATACCTGTGTGATATAATACAGCAGGACCTGTGTGATATAATACTTGTCAGCAGTACCTGTGTGATATAATACTTGTCAGCAATACCTGTGTGATATAATACAGCAGGACCTGTGTGATATAATACTTGTCAGTAGTACCTGGGTGATATAATACTTGTCAGCAGTACCTGGGTGATATAATACTTGTCAGCAGTACCTGGGTGATATAATACTTGTCAGTAGTACCTGGGTGATATAATACTTGTCAGCTGTACCTGTGTGATATAATACAGCAGTACCTGCGTGATATAATACTTGTCAGTAGTACCTGGGTGATATAATACTTGTCAGCAGTACCTGTGTGATATAATACAGCAGTACCTGTGTGATATAATACTTGTCAGCAGTACCTGGGTGATATAATACTTGTCAGCAGTACCTGGGTGATA
Source organism: Anomaloglossus baeobatrachus (assembly GCF_048569485.1). Taxonomy (NCBI): domain Eukaryota; kingdom Metazoa; phylum Chordata; class Amphibia; order Anura; family Aromobatidae; genus Anomaloglossus; species Anomaloglossus baeobatrachus. The sequence continues at coordinate 34,775,739 of NC_134362.1, forward strand.
TAATACTTGTCAGGAGTACCTGTGTGATATAATACAGCAGTACCTGGGGGATATAATACTTGTCAGCAGTACCTGTGTGAGATAATACTTGTCAGCAGTACCTGTGTGAGATAATACTTGTCAGCAGTACCTGTGTGATATAATACAGCAGTACCTGTGTGATATAATACTTGTCAGCAGTACCTGTGTGAGATAATACTTGTCAGCAGTACCTGTGTGAGATAATACTTGTCAGCAGTACCTAGGTGATATAATACAGCAGCACCTGTGTGATATAATACAGCAGTACCTGTGTGATATAATACTTGTCAGCAGTACTTGGGTGATATAATACTTGTCAGTAGTACCTGGGTGATATAATACTTGTCAGCTGTACCTGTGTGATATAATACAGCGGTACCTGTGTGATATAATACTTGTCAGTAGTACCTGGGTGATATAATACTTGTCAGCAGTACCTGTGTGATATAATACAGCAGGACCTGTGTGATATAATACTTGTCAGTAGTACCTGGGTGATATAATACTTGTCAGCAGGACCTGTGTGATATAATACTTGTCAGCAGTACCTGTGTGATATAATACTTGTCAGCAATACCTGTGTGATATAATACAGCAGGACCTGTGTGATATAATACTTGTCAGTAGTACCTGGGTGATATAATACTTGTCAGCAGTACCTGGGTGATATAATACTTGTCAGCAGTACCTGGGTGATATAATACTTGTCAGTAGTACCTGGGTGATATAATACTTGTCAGCTGTACCTGTGTGATATAATACAGCAGTACCTGCGTGATATAATACTTGTCAGTAGTACCTGGGTGATATAATACTTGTCAGCAGTACCTGTGTGATATAATACAGCAGTACCTGTGTGATATAATACTTGTCAGCAGTACCTGGGTGATATAATACTTGTCAGCAGTACCTGGGTGATATAATACTTGTCAGGAGTACCTGTGTGATATAATACAGCAGTACCTGGGGGATATAATACTTGTCAGCAGTACCTGTGTGAGATAATACTTGTCAGCAGTACCTGTGTGAGATAATACTTGTCAGCAGTACCTGTGTGATATAATACAGCAGTACCTGTGTGATATAATACTTGTCAGCAGTACCTGTGTGAGATAATACTTGTCAGCAGTACCTGTGTGAGATAATACTTGTCAGCAGTACCTAGGTGATATAATACAGCAGCACCTGTGTGATATAATACAGCAGTACCTGGGTGATATAATACTTGTCAGCAGTACCTGGCTGATATAATACAGCAGTACCTGGCTGATATAATACAGCAGTACCTGGGTGATATAATACAGCAGTACCTGCGTGATATAATATTTGTCAGTAGTACCTGGGTGATATAATACTTGTCAGCAGTACCTGTGTGATATAATACAGCAGTACCTGGGTGATATAATACTTGTCAGCAGTACCTGGGTGATATAATACTTGTCAGCAGTACCTGGGTGATATAATACTTGTCAGGAGTACCTGGGTGATATAATACTTGTTAGCAGTACCTGGGTGATATAATACTTGTCAGCAGTACCTGTGTCATATAATACAGCAGGACCTGTGTGATATAATACTTGTCAGTAGTACCTGGGTGATATAATACTTGTCAGCAGTACCTGGGTGATATAATACTTGTCAGCAGTACCTGGGTGATATAATACTTGTCAGTAGTACCTGGGTGATATAATACTTGTCAGCTGTACCTGTGTGATATAATACAGCAGTACCTGCGTGATATAATATTTGTCAGTAGTACCTGGGTGATATAATACTTGTCAGCAGTACCTGTGTGATATAATACAGCAGTACCTGTGTGATATAATACTTGTCAGCAGTACCTGTGTGATATAATACAGCAGTACCTGTGTGATATAATACTTGTCAGCAGTACCTGTGTGATATAATACAGCAGTACCTGTGTGATATAATACTTGTCAGCAGTACCTGTGTGAGATAATACTTGTCAGCAGTACCTGTGTGAGATAATACTTGTCAGCAGTACCTGTGTGAGATAATACTTGTCAGCAGTACCTGTGTGATATAATACTTGTCAGCAGTACTTAGGTGATATAATACAGCAGCACCTGTGTGATATAATACAGCAGTACCTGGGTTATATAATACTTGTCAGCAGTACCTGGCTGATATAATACAGCAGTACCTGGCTGATATAATACAGCAGTACCTGGGTGATATAATACAGCAGTACCTGGGGGATATAATACTTGTCAGCAGTACCTGGGTGATATAATACTTGTCAGCAGTACCTGTGTGATATAATACTTGTCAGCAGTACCTGTGTGATATAATACTTGTCAGCAGTACCTGTGTGATATAATACAGCAGTACCTGTGTGATATAATACTTGTCAGCAGTACCTGTGTGATATAATACAGCAGTACCTGTGTGATATAATACTTGTCAGCAGTACCTGTGTGATATAATACAGCAGTACCTGTGTGATATAATACTTGTCAGCAGTACCTGTGTGATATAATACTTGTCAGCAGGACCTGTGTGATATAATACTTGTCAGCAGTACCTGTGTGATATAATACTTGTCAGCAGTACTTGGGTGATATAATACTTGTCAGTAGTACCTGGGTGATATAATACTTGTCAGCTGTACCTGTGTGATATAATACAGCGGTACCTGTGTGATATAATACTTGTCAGTAGTACCTGGGTGATATAATACTTGTCAGCAGTACCTGTGTGATATAATACAGCAGGACCTGTGTGATATAATACTTGTCAGTAGTACCTGGGTGATATAATACTTGTCAGCAGGACCTGTGTGATATAATACTTGTCAGCAGTACCTGTGTGATATAATACTTGTCAGCAATACCTGTGTGATATAATACAGCAGGACCTGTGTGATATAATACTTGTCAGTAGTACCTGGGTGATATAATACTTGTCAGCAGTACCTGGGTGATATAATACTTGTCAGCAGTACCTGGGTGATATAATACTTGTCAGTAGTACCTGGGTGATATAATACTTGTCAGCTGTACCTGTGTGATATAATACAGCAGTACCTGCGTGATATAATATTTGTCAGTAGTACCTGGGTGATATAATACTTGTCAGCAGTACCTGTGTGATATAATACAGCAGTACCTGTGTGATATAATACTTGTCAGCAGTACCTGGGTGATATAATACTTGTCAGCAGTACCTGGGTGATATAATACTTGTCAGGAGTACCTGTGTGATATAATACAGCAGTACCTGGGGGATATAATACTTGTCAGCAGTACCTGTGTGAGATAATACTTGTCAGCAGTACCTGTGTGAGATAATACTTGTCAGCAGTACCTGTGTGATATAATACAGCAGTACCTGTGTGATATAATACTTGTCAGCAGTACCTGTGTGAGATAATACTTGTCAGCAGTACCTGTGTGAGATAATACTTGTCAGCAGTACCTAGGTGATATAATACAGCAGCACCTGTGTGATATAATACAGCAGTACCTGGGTGATATAATACTTGTCAGCAGTACCTGGCTGATATAATACAGCAGTACCTGGCTGATATAATACAGCAGTACCTGGGTGATATAATACAGCAGTACCTGCGTGATATAATATTTGTCAGTAGTACCTGGGTGATATAATACTTGTCAGCAGTACCTGTGTGATATAATACAGCAGTACCTGGGTGATATAATACTTGTCAGCAGTACCTGGGTGATATAATACTTGTCAGCAGTACCTGGGTGATATAATACTTGTCAGGAGTACCTGGGTGATATAATACTTGTTAGCAGTACCTGGGTGATATAATACTTGTCAGCAGTACCTGTGTCATATAATACAGCAGGACCTGTGTGATATAATACTTGTCAGTAGTACCTGGGTGATATAATACTTGTCAGCAGTACCTGGGTGATATAATACTTGTCAGCAGTACCTGGGTGATATAATACTTGTCAGTAGTACCTGGGTGATATAATACTTGTCAGCTGTACCTGTGTGATATAATACAGCAGTACCTGCGTGATATAATATTTGTCAGTAGTACCTGGGTGATATAATACTTGTCAGCAGTACCTGTGTGATATAATACAGCAGTACCTGTGTGATATAATACTTGTCAGCAGTACCTGTGTGATATAATACAGCAGTACCTGTGTGATATAATACTTGTCAGCAGTACCTGTGTGATATAATACAGCAGTACCTGTGTGATATAATACTTGTCAGCAGTACCTGTGTGAGATAATACTTGTCAGCAGTACCTGTGTGAGATAATACTTGTCAGCAGTACCTGTGTGAGATAATACTTGTCAGCAGTACCTGTGTGATATAATACTTGTCAGCAGTACCTAGGTGATATAATACAGCAGCACCTGTGTGATATAATACAGCAGTACCTGGGTGATATAATACTTGTCAGCAGTACCTGGCTGATATAATACAGCAGTACCTGGCTGATATAATACAGCAGTACCTGGGTGATATAATACAGCAGTACCTGGGGGATATAATACTTGTCAGCAGTACCTGGGTGATATAATACTTGTCAGCAGTACCTGGGTGATATAATACTTGTCAGCAGTACCTGTGTGATATAATACTTGTCAGCAGTACCTGTGTGATATAATACTTGTCAGCAGTACCTAGGTGATATAATACAGCAGCACCTGTGTGATATAATACAGCAGTACCTGGGTGATATAATACTTGTCAGCAGTACCTGGCTGATATAATACAGCAGTACCTGGCTGATATAATACAGCAGTACCTGGGTGATATAATACAGCAGTACCTGGGTGATATAATACTTGTCAGCAGTACCTGTGTGATATAATACTTGTCAGCAGTACCTAGGTGATATAATACAGCAGCACCTGTGTGATATAATACAGCAGTACCTGGGTGATATAATACTTGTCAGCAGTACCTGGCTGATATAATACAGCAGTACCTGGCTGATATAATACAGCAGTACCTGGGTGATATAATACAGCAGTACCTGGGTGATATAATACTTGTCAGCAGTACCTGGCTGATATAATACAGCAGTACCTGGGTGATATAATACAGCAGTACCTGGGTGATATAATACTTGTCAGCAGTACCTGGGTGATATAATACTTGTCAGCAGTACCTGTGTGATATAATACTTGTCAGCAGTACCTGTGTGATATAATACTTGTCAGCAGTACCTGGGTGATATAACACTTGTCAGCAGTACCTGGGTGATATAATACCTGCGGCTCGTGCCATGAGGACAATGATCTGCTTTGTGTCTTGTGTAACGCTTTCCATATTACCAGAAAACATTGTGTCTCCGTCCAATCTGATCTCAGACTCATTAATGAGTAAGAGACACATGAACGGCTGCACGAGGGATAAAGTATAAATTACAGGTGGAGGGAGCATATTTGGAGGATTTGTCACACGTTCCTGCTGTAGGTTCATCCCAAAAGTCATTTATCAATGCAATAAGCCAGGCTTGTGGCATGCAGAGGAATGTTATAGACTCTTCTGTCCTTTATCATAGTCCCTGCTTCCCCACACTTGATATTTGGTGGTTAAGTGCCCTAGTCTTGCTGATCAGGTACTTGATGCAGCAGTCCTGGTGTCCAGTGGTTAAGACCCCCCCCCCAGCCCAAATATCCTGTTTATAAATTCAGCAGCACTGGTGTCAGATGGCTAACTTTTATGTCTAGTGGTTAAGTGCCCCTAGCCTTGTATCCAGTTAATAAATGCAAACGTCCTGGTGTCCAGTGGTTAAGAGCACTATCTATTGTGTTCAGTGGTTAATTGCCCCAGCCCTGGTGTTCATTGATTAAGTGCACCATCTCTTGTGAGCAGTGGTTAAGTTCCCCAGCAGTGGTATCCAGAGGTTAAGAGCACCACCTGTTGTAAGCAGTGGTTGAGATCACCAGCACTGGTGTTCAGTGGTTAAGAGCACCAATTATGTTGTGAGCATTAGATAAGATCAACAGCAGCCCTGGTACCCACTGGTTAAGTGCACCATCTGTTCTGAGCTATGGTTGAGTTCCTTAGCCCTGTTGTTCACTGGTTAAGAGCAACATCTCTTGTAAACAGTGGTTAAGTTCCCCAGCAGTGGTGTCCGGAGGTTAAGTGCACCACCTAGTATGGGGAAATACCAAGTGGAAGAGGAGGGGAGGGCAGAGGGAAACTCTGTGTCTAGGGGAGAGGGAGATAATGATTCCTGATAAAACCTTCCATTGGCCCCTGGCTCCCCTGATGTCCCCTGGTTCTGAACCTTTGTGCTGAGCAGGATACCTGGCCCTGGCTGACCCTGAACTGGGCCCTAGGTAATGAACGGATGGGATGAGTACTAGTCAACTCCACTAATTCCTAAAGAACACACAAGGAAAACTAATGGTAAAGCAAAGGAACAACTTATCTCCAAGATGATTTATTGAGAGGAACAAGCAACATACGTTTCCCCAGATGATTACAAACCGACTGCTTACAATCAGTACTGTATAGAAACTATCTCAATCACCTGCAATATACCAAGGGCAAATGCAGATATATAAAGACAAAGAGGGCGAGGGATAATAATTAGCAGCTGAAAGGAAAAGATCTCCTCAGGGTCCTAAAGGGGAAAGAGTAAACCCTAACAGATAAGACACACAAAACTCCATTCACACTACAGAGGAAAGGATGAAGTTTATGCAGCCAAATGCGGTGACCTTCTACAGCCAGACACCACAGGGTTGTCTGTCATCCGTGACACACCCGTGACAATTGGTGGTTACATATCTGCAGCAGGACAGCGCAGGAGCTGACGGTATATTTAGCGGTCAGTATTTATGCTGCGTTCATATTGAATGATATCACTGATAAGACAGAAGCTTTCTAGACATTTCTGCAGTGGAACAGATAAAAAAGTCAAGTTAATTCTTCGAAAAGAAGGCGGTCGCTTCCTCTTCACAATTTATTGATATCTTGTTGCTGTCAGTGAATGGAAAAATGTATCGTTTACATTCCGAGGTGGAAACGATTGTTACATTGTATCAGTGTAGACAATGCTGTGTGCAATACAAGCTGAGCATGTTGATGGCTGTTACACTGTAGCGACTTTATCGGAGTGATCAGGACTGGTTCAGGATGGTTATTACAAAGTGGAAGAACCATTCACTGATTGTGTCATTAAAGGGAACCTGTCACCAGTTTTTTCCCTATTAAACCAAAAATATCACATTCCGCAGCAGCTCCTGGGCTGCATTCTATGAAGGTGCAGTCCCCCTTGCAGACCCCTTTAAGAACTTTATAAAATCTTACCGTTTCCTATGCAAATGAGTTTAGTTGGCCAGATGGGCGGGCTCTAATTCGTCTCCTGTCCCCCCTCCTGCCACTGTTCGCCGTCCCCAAGTCATTATTTACATGGATGATGTCGTGCACGCTGCTGGAGTCTCGCGCAGGCGCATTTCACTGTGCCCTTATCACGGGGCTGAGTGTAAAGTTTCCCTCGCGTGAGCGCCAGTGATGTAGTTGTGTAGGTGCGAGATTATGGGCGGGTACGAGGATGACGCTGGTGAGGTCATGCGCAGGTGCGAGTTTATGGGCGGGTACAAGGATGACGCTGGTGAGGTAATGCGCAGGCGTGAGATTCTGGGCGGGTACGAGGATCACACTGGTGAGGTCATACTCAGCGCCGCCCATAATCTCTCGCCCGCACAACTACATCACCGGCGCTCGCACGAGGGAAACTTTACGCTCAGCCCCGCAATAGGGGCACAGCGAAATGCGCCTGCGCGAGACTCCAGCAGCGTGCACGATGACGGGGGCGGTGTCATCTATGTAAATCATGACTGGGGGACGGCGAACAGCGGCAGGAGGGGGGACAGGAGACGAATTAGAGCCCGCCCATCTGGCCAACTAAACTCATTTGCATAAGAAACGGTAAGCTTTTATACATTTTTTAGGGGGGCCAGCAACAAGGTGCACCCTCCTAGAATGCAGTCCAGGAGCTGCAGAAGGGGATATTTTTTGTTTAATAGGGAAAAAACTGGTGACAGGCTCCCTTTAAGCTTATTAACACAAGAATGGACACTGGCCCTTTAAATACAGATATTGCATCTATGGTGCTTGAGGAAAAATGACCTCTTATCTTCCCTTCCGGAGACGTCTCAAGTTTCCCTGGTGGCTCCTCCATAAATGATGTTTAATGATATTAACTTTATGTTTCCATTAAGTAAGATTCTCGTATGTCTCATGTGTTGCAATTCTCCAGTTACTTATTGTGCAATAGGGAACTTTATAAACTTATCCATGAAGAAGACATAGTCTTCAACTTTGACCAGGAGGAAAAGATCTCCACAGGGTCCTAAAGGGTAAAGAGTAAACCCTAACAGATAAGACACACAAAACTCCATTCACTCCACAGCTGCTAATCATTATCCCTCACCCTCTTTGTCTTCATATATCCAGCTGATCCCCAATGTACATTTATGAAGAGAAGATCCAGGATCTGTGGTCAGAGCCAGCTATGGCAGTTGTGCTCCTATCACAGCCATAGATGTCTATTGCTGCACCAAACCTATGGTGGACACGAGACAGAAGGTCTAAGGACTCAGGGTGGGTTGCAGATAGGACTCTGGAGTTCAACAGAACCCAAATTGCAGCAACAAATTGATCCCCAGAACTCACTCAAACAGGGTCAGTCCCCACCACTACCAGGGCCATGGTGTGAGTCCAAGAAGCCCCTAAATAGGCCAAGGCAATTCATCATATTCAAATGCCAGGCTACCTTCAAAGCCTGAAACCAGGAAGAGAAGCGTAACATGGGCTCTGCATAGGCAGCAAACAAAATGAAAAGGCTCACTCAATTATACGGAAAGCTTCAACATCTCCCCAGCCTCTGAGCAGGCAACCACTGAGAAGGAGAATCAGCTTCGTGGTGGTGTCCTGGATCATTTCAAGGGAATCTGTCAGCAGGTTTTTGCTGTGTAATCTGAAGCCAGCATGCTGAAGAGGTTAAAACACATATTTCAGTTATGCATCTCTTATCAAGTGAGATAAGCATCTCACTGTTTATAAACATTGTATATTGCTGATGTATGTAAAGCGCTGTGGCATTAATAGCGCTATATAAATTAATAAATTATTATTATTATTATATAGAGAGCTTTTTGTGGGCGGGGTCAGTTTTCTCAGCTCTGCTGCATTGCTAAAATCTAAGAATTCTGATTGTGTCAGAATGGCTGCAGCCAGTAAATTTAAGTGATGCATCATCGGATTCAGGGTCTCTTTTCCTACACGATGCTGCTCACAGATGTGGTAGTAAAATCCTGATGTGGAGCCGAAACCAGGAAGAGAAGCATAACATGCACTCTGCATAGGCAGCAAACAAGATGAAAAGGCTCAATCCATTATACTGAAAGCTTCAACATCTCCCCAGCCACTGAGCAGGCAACCACTGAAAAGAAGAACAAGATCAGGGCAGTGACGTCATGGATCATTTTAAAGGGAATCTGTCAGCAGGTTTTTGCTATGTAATCTGAAGACAGCATGCTGAAGGGGGTAAAACACAGATTTCAGTGATGTGTCTCTTATCAAACTATGATAAGCATCCCACTGTCTATAGACATTGCATATACAGAGCCTGCTGTGGGTGGGGTCAGCTTTCTCAGCTCTGCTGCATTGCTAAATCTAAGAACTCTGATTGTGTCAGAATGGCTACAGCCAGTAAACCAAGTGATGTATCGTTGGATTCAGGGTCTCTTTTCCTACATGATGCTGCTCTCAGATGAGGTAGTAAAAGCCTGCTGGCAGATTCCCTTTAACAGTAAGTGTCGCGCGGACAGATGCCCCTGTATGCAACCTCCTCCCCATTCTCCCATTCTCCCCACCTGTCACTGTCAAGAAATCTACTCTATGTAGGGACTATTTTGATGCAAATTATGATGAAATATTGAATGCAATGCTCCAGCTCGATAAGCTCCACCCACTTTTCAAAAAATTAGTGCACCTGGCTGAGAATGCTGGGAAAAAGTCACAAATAAAAACCTTGTCGTTCCGCAAAAACTTTGCAACATTTCAAATAGCATTAAGGCAGAATTCTGGCACAAACTGATGAACTGGCGCCAAAAGTCTCTTGGAAAGTGACACAACGTGTCATTACAAGTCTCAGGGTTCTCAATATCACATCTAATGATATTATCTTTATGTTCCCATTCAACACGATTCCTGTCCGTCTCATCTGCCGCACTTCTCCAATTACTTACAGAACTTTCTAAACTTGGCCGATCTGGGCTGGTGAACTGGCCGGACGCCACGACACAGAGTACAAGCTCCATGGTGGTCTGCACAGTCCTCCGTCCCATGCCCAGAAAGTCGACGACGATTTATAAATCATAACTGGATACTTCTCCTTTGTCAGTTATCTATAATATTAGCTTTTCTCAGCAATTTCCAAGGATTTTCACCTTCACCTGTCATGCCGGAATAAGTGAACGCACGGTATGCGGCGCAACACACAGGGAAACCAGGGAAGATGTAGAGGAAGGCCCTGGCAATAAGGAGAGGGGAGAGGAATCACCACCTCACACTCACCTATGCCTGATCCCTGAGTTACCTAGATAGTTCCTTGTCACGTGCCTAGGCCATTGTTGACTATGAACTTACCCTGACTAGTGAGTAGGTCAGCAAGACACTAGTCCCACTATTACAATAACACAACACAAGGAAAAAAAGACAAACAGATAGGGAGAGACACAACAAACTAGACTACTAGGTTTCTTCAGCAGGAAACTTCACAGCTGCAACTGAAACGACACCTTAGCTACGACACAACACACAGGCGGCAAGCCAGGGAAGATGTAGAGGAAGGCCCTGGCAATAAGGAGAGGGGAGAGGAATCACCACCTCACACTCACCTATGCCTGATCCCTGAGTTACCTAGATAGTTCCTTGTCACGTGTCTAGGCCATTGTTGACTATGAACTTACCCTGACTAGTGAGTAGGTCAGCAAGACACTAGTCCCACTATTACAATAATACAACACAAGGAAAAAAAGACAAACAGATAGGGAGAGACACAACAAACTAGACTACTAGGTTTCTTCAGCAGGAAACTTCACAGCTGCAACTGAAACGACACCTTAGCTACGACACAACACACAGGCGGCAAGCCAGGGAAGATGTAGAGGAAGGCCCTGGCAATAAGGAGAGGGGAGAGGAGTCACCACCTCTCACTCACCTATGCCTGATCCCTGAGTTACCTAGACAGGTCCTTCCCCCGTGCGCTGTCATGTGCCTAGGCCGTTGTTGACTCTGAACTTACCCTGACTAGTGAGTAGGTCAGCAATACACTAGTCCCACTATTACAATAAAACAACACAAGGAAAGTAAGACAAACAGATGGGGAAAGACATAAAATTACACTACTAGGTTTCTTCAGTAGGAAACTTCACAGCTGCAACTGAAATGACACCTTAGCTATGGCACAATACACAGGCAGAAAGCCAGGGAAAATGTAGAGGAAGGCCCTGGTGATAGGGAGATGGGAGAGGTGTCACCACCTCACACTCACTTGTGGCTGATCCTTGAGCTCTGTAACGTCGTTAGGTGGGGTCCTTCCCCCTTGCAACGTCATGTGCTTAAGCCCTTACTGACACTGAACTTAACCCGACTATTGAGTAGCTCAGCAAGATACTAGTCCCACTACTACAATAAAACAACACAAGGAAAGTAAGACAAACGGATGGGGAAAATTACACTTCTAGGTTTCTTCAGCAGGAAACTTCACAGCTGCAACTGAAACAACACCTCAGCTGCTCCAGAGCCAGGCTCCTTTATAGAAGATCTATCTATTGCGCGGAGTAAAAGCAGAAGTTGGTAAATAATATAGCGTAAGGGTGTGATGACAAAATGCTACAACTGTGATTAATGATTAATCTCCGCCAAAAAGGAAAGAGTCCTTAATCCTTTCAGCATCAAATGAAAGTAACAGAAGATGTAACCTGCAGTGGCGACACACGCGTGACAACTTCTTCACCTTGCTGGCTTGTGAATATTTGCTTGCAACTTTTATTCATGTTATAACCTTGGTGACTGAGAAAATGTTGTATTCTGTTGACTGTATAGAGTTTTAGACGAAACGATTGTAATAATTTTTTAGGCCTATGTTGTAACATTTACTAGAAAGGATTTTTAAATTAAATCTGGTGATGGGGCGTCCTCTAGTGGCGATCACTAAATTTGCAGTTTAGTAATTTTTTTTTTTCTTCCTTGAAACACACAAAGAAAAAATTCCAAATCAGACACCTCTTCCACTAGGACACCCAGCGCAGAAAAATTAAACTAATATTTTGAGGACATGTTGGTTTTAGTAACCTCCAATTATATACTTTCTTTGCTTTATGGTAGCCGTGAAAGTCATTCAAAGCCACACATCCATTCTTGACTTGATGGTGGGGTTCCTCCTGAATTGGGTGACATTTTTCACTCATAATACACTGTATTCAGAATTATTAGGCAAGTTGTATTTTAGAGGATTTTTTTTATTATTGATCAACAAATATGTTCTCAATCAACCCAAAAGGCTCATGAATATCAAAGCTTAATATTTTTGGAAGTTGGAGTGTTTTTTTTTAGATTTGGTATCTTAGGAGGATTTCTGTTTGTGCAGGTAACTATTACTGTGCAGAATTATTAGGAAACTTAATAAAAACCAAATATATTCCCATCTCACTTATTTTCACCAGGTAAACCAATATAACTGCACAAAAGTTAGAAATAAACATTTGTGACATGCAAAAACAAAACCCCAAAAAATGAGTGACCAATATAGCCCCCTTTCTTTATGATGACACTCAGCAGCCGACCATCCATAGATTCTGTCATTGCTTGATCTGTTTACGATCAACATTGCGTGCAGCAGCCACCGCAGCCTCCAGACACTGCTCCGAGAGGTGACTGGTTTCCCTCCCTGTAGATCTCACATTTTATGAGGGAGCACAGGTTCTCTATGGGGTTCAGATCAGGTGAACAAGGGGGTCATGTCATTATTTTTCATCTTTTAGACCTTTATTGGCCAGCCACGCTGTGGAGTAGTTGGATGCATGTGATGGAGCATTGTCCGGCATGAAAATCATGTTTTTCTTGAACGATACCGACTTCTTCCTGTACCACTGCTTGAAGAAGTTGTCTTCCAGAAACTGGCAGTAGATCTGGGGGTTGAGCTTCACTCCATCCCCAACCCGAAAAGGTCCCACAAGTTCATCTTTGATGATCCCAGCCCATACCAGTCCCCACCTTCACCTCTCTGTCGTCTGAGTCGGAGTGGAGCTCTCTGCCCTTTATTGATCCAGCCTCTGGCCCATCAAGAGTCACTCTCATTTCGAAAAATCAGTCTTAAGCTATTTCTTGGCCCAGTCTTGACGTTTTAGCTTATGTTTCTTGGTCAGAGGTGGTGGTTTTTCAGCCTTCCTTACGTTGGCCATGTCCCTGAGTATGGCACACCTTGTGCTTTTTGATACTCCAGTAACGTTGCAGCTCTGAAATATGGCCAAACTGGTGGCAAATGGCATCTTGGCAGCTTCACGCTTGATTTTCCTCAATTCATGGGTAGTTATTTTGCGCCTTCCTTGCCCAACACGCTTCTTGCAATCCTGTTGGCTATTTGCCATGAAACGCTTGATTGTTCGGTGATCAAGCTTCAAAAGTTTGGCAATTTCAAGACCGCTGCATCCCTCTGCAAGACATCTCACAATTGTGGACTTTTCAGAGCCCGTCAAGTCTCTCTTCTGACCAATTTTGCCAAAGGAAAGGAAGTTGCCTAATAATTAAGCACACCTTATATAGGGTGGTGATGTCATTACACCGCACCCCTCTTCATTACAGAGATGCTCATCACCTGATTTACTTAATTGGTAGTTGGCTCTCAGCCTATACAGCTTGGAGTAGGACGACATGTATACAAAGTATCATGTGATCACAATACTCATTTGCCTAATAACTCTGCACACAGTGTAGAGCTCTTGGAAGGCTTAGATTGATGACATGGGCTTCCTACCGCCTCCCAAATATTCTTATTTTTCGCTCGTCGTGTCTGGTCAGTTGTTTACTGTGAATCTTGCAGAGTTTTTATACTGATATTGTTACATTTGTAAAAAGTGGCACTTAACAGGGACCCATCACTTGCCATAAATATGTTTTTTTCCCCCCTAGAAGTAAATGCTGCTTTTCTCCTGAATCCAACATTGCTTTTCTTTTGTTTCTACGATTCTCCGTACCTAAGATCTGCCTCTCTTTCCTGTATGTAAATCTAGTGTTTTAGACAACTGGGCGTGATCCTCAAGCATACACTTAGAAGGGAGTTCAGCACCACGCCCTCTTGGATAGAAAGACTAAATTTACACACAGTGAAGAAGGGGCCATATCTCAGGAATGGAGAGTGACAGAAACAAAAGGAAAACATCGCCGGATTCCGGAGAACAGCAGCGTTTACAACAGATTAAAAATGTTTCATGTTTATCGTGAGTGTCAGGTCGTCTTTAAGTCATTTCAGGTATGAATAACGTAGTGTGTATGCATGTGCACTTCCTTTGGAGTTATAAAGCTGATTTTTTTTTTTTTTAAATAAACCTATGTGACACTCATTTATATCAAAGCCCCTTGAGTAAATGTAAATTCTTAAAGGGGTTGTCCCTACATTAGTAAGTAATCAGTAATGGTGGGCGGACTCGCAAATAACCGGGATCGTTGAACCTAACCTGATTTTTAAAAAAGTCTGGTTCCAACCCAGAATTGATCCCAATTATCTGACCAGATGCCGACCCCCATATAAGTCTATGCCAATGGCACATTTTGAAAGTATATAGGGTCAACCATACAGTCAAATGAAAACATTGGGCCCAAACCTACTCCAAAAATCTGAGAACACAGAGAAAACAGAGTGCAAAATATAAAACACGCGCTATTATTTTTGGTTACGATAGAATATTGAAGACAGAGCATGTTCTGGAAATATACAAGGATAATAAATATATAACAATGTACAGAGATATTTCAGGAATACACCACAAAGACAAAGCAATTAAAAACATATGACACAATTACTAAGTACGGTGGGTGAGCACAGACTTAACACTGGAAATACATCACCTCCTAACTGGTGTCAAATTGACTAAGTCCTCAGAGTTAAGAGCAACGGTGGTTCAACCAGTCAGGTGTGAACAGGGAAGCAGTAAGGAGTAAATACCTATCAAGGTACCAGTGCAAGAGGCGTGCATCTTCCCGTGAATATGCGGCCATAATCCACGCGAAACATACGTTGGGGTCCTCCACACAGAGTCTCTATCCAACCTGCATTCCTCTTGCACTGGCACCTTGAAGAGGAGGACAATAGATGCACAACCCACCACCAGATGAATGTTACTACAGGCCTGATTACATTAGAGTCCAAGAAAGACAACCAATATGACACACCGTTGTAACACCTTCCCCCTTCTAATTATGTAGACAAGTGACCTTAACCTGACATACAAGCACAGCACCAACTATTGACCAAACATGTGTCCCCTCACTTTTCTACCTCTTCTGTGATCAGCCCTCTGGATGAGGAGAGGTGATTACATGCCACCACCTTAAATATTTGTTTAATATAACTGCAAGTATGAAGGAGGGTAGTCTCAAGCCAGCAGGATTGTGTATTAGGGAGGCCCCGTAAAGAGGGGAAGAATAGACGCACATTCCCCACTAGATGCAAGACAATCAGTCCTTCAACATGCTTTACTACATTAGAGTCCAAGGAGGCCAACTTAAATGGCACACTGTTACAACCCCTTCCCCCTTCCAATTGTGTACAGACAAGGGACCTTAAACTGACATGCAAGTACAGCATCAACTAATGACCAAACACATGTGTCCTCGCTTTTCTACTTCTTTTGTGATCAGCCCTCTGGATGAGGAGAGGTGATCTCATCCCATCAGCTTAAATATTTGTTTAATATAACTCCAAGTATGAAAGAGGGTAGTCTCTGGCCAGTCTGCAGGATTGAGTATTAGGGAGGCCCCCTTTAAAAGGGGAAAAATAGACACACAACATCTCACCAGATGCAAGACAATTAATCTTATGACAGGTTTTATTACATTAGAGTCCAAGGAGGCAAACTAATATGAGAAACTGCTACAACCCCTTCCCCCTTCCAATTGTGTACAGACAAGTGACCTTAAACTAACATGCAAGCACAGCATCAACTATTGACCAAACATGTATCTCTTCACTTTTCTACCTCTTTTGTGATCAGCCCTCTGGATGAGGAGGTGTGATCACATCCCACCACCTTAAATATTTGTTTAATATAACTGCAAGTATCGAGGGTAGTCTCTGGCCAGTCTGCAGGATTATTACCAAAAAAAAGGAGAGAGACCGAACAGAGATCTATAAAAATAACAACCTTTATTAAATATAAAATACAATAAAAAATCTCATAAGACACCAGCCATAAACTGGAATGAAATAGGTGTCACAACAAAAGCCAAATTCATGCACAGAGTAATATGTGAAATCATAAATATATTTTCATATAAAACTGTGCTGTATGACAAAATATTTATGGCGCATATATAGTTAACCAAGGATTATTATATGTGCATATATATATATATATATATATATATATAAAATTCTTAAAGTATTTCTCAAAATAGAATATAGTGTATTTTATATATACAGTACATATATATGGAGTAAGGTGCTTGTCAATAAATAATATAATGCATTACACAATAGTTGTGATCAATGGAAAACCATTGTATCGCCATACAGACAGGAGGGAATAGTATAAAGTGTCATGTGCAGCAGGAGGTTAAATCACCATAAGTAATGAAGTTACTAGCTGAATGTAAATTCACACAAATACCTGATCACAAGAGTGATCAGTGCTGGCGCCGTCAAGGTTCTGGCGCTTTAAGTATAAACAGTAATAGAGTGTATTTACTTAGATGTCACAAAGACACCAGACACTGGGCTGTGGGTTGTGATGCCTTCCCCTGACGCTCGCGTTTCGGCGCTTCCTTCTTCAAAGGGGTGACAATGAATAATAGACAATGAATCCTACAACAGGCCTTATTACATTAGAGTCCAAGGAGGCAAACTAAAAAGAGACACTGCTACAACCCCTTCCTCCTTCCAATTGTGTACAGACAAGTGACCTTAAACTAACATGCAAGCACAGCACCAACTATTGACCAAACATGTGTCACTTCACTTTTCTACCTCTTTTGTGATCAGCCCTCTGGATGAGGAGACATGATCACATCCCACCACCTTAAATATTTGTTTAATATAACTGCAAGTATCGAGGGTAGTCTCTGGCCAGTCTGCAGGATTGAGTATTAGGGAAGCCCCCTACAGAGGGGAACAATAGACGCACAACACTCCACCATATGCAGGACAATGAATCCTACAACAGGCCTTATTACATTACAGTCCAAGGAGGCCCACTAATATGACACACTGCTACAACCCCTTCCCCCTTCTAATTGTGTACAGACAAGTGACCTTAAATTGACTTGCAAGTGTGGCGCCCTGGACAAGCCAGGACGTCACAGGTACTGCAACAACACACCCTACACCCCGGTTAGGAACATCTAGGTCAGACACAAATCCTTGTTGCCTCCCTCCTGTGGCTGATGTCCACACCAGGTGGGGCGGAGCCAGGCGGTTGGCTCCTCCCACCGTGGAGTTCACAGTCCTGGAGGCGGGAAAAAAAGAGCAGTTGAATTTAGAGTGTGAGTTAGGGAAGTAGTAGTGGAGGAACTGACTGGCCGTGTCCGGGTACGTGGCCCGGGCACAGAAACAGCAAGGTTGGCAGACGGTGGTGACCGTCTGCAGGAGAGGCCAATTGACGCACCACCGTAAGGACCGGGGACGGGCGGTGGCCCGCCGGTACCGGATCGGGGAGCGAAGAGAAGCCAGCACCATCCGGCAGGGCCTACGGACCCCGACCAGTCTAGGAGTCACCGTTAAACTGGTCAAATCCGTCAGCGACGGGAACCTCCGGGGTTTCCCAGCAATAAAGACCCGACTGAAGGCAACCGCTCAACTGTGAAGGGAAATACAGCTACCACCACAGCTAGAGTTCCCAGGGCCAGCGCCTGCGGGCAAAAGGGGCTCCTCCGGCAAATATACTGCTGGGGAGCGGGTTACCGGTGGGAAGCCATTGGGGCCGAGAACATAACACTGGTGCAGGGTGAGACAGTTACCGCCAACCGACCGGGAGTGACCGTCGCAGCCGTCTGTGGGACTCGTCCATCCAGCCTGTTTGTTTTACCAGAGACTCCGTGTGCGTTACTGTCTGAGTAAGTACCACCATGCCGTCTGGCACTGCGCTGCCCCGCGACCCTGCACCTGGCCAAGCCCCGCAATCCACCAAACAGACAACAACTCCGGGCCCCGGGACTACCAAAATCCCCCTACCCACGGAGGGGAGAGAAACATCCCAGCTGCTCCCTGTCATTGCTACCGGGATCCCCGTACAGAGCAGCGGTGGTGTCCCCAACCTCACCACACACCGTGGGTGGCGTCACAAACCGACATCCCAAACACCAACAAAACACCGCTTTCACTCACGGGTGAGGAGCGCCGCTTGAGTCCCCGGATCCGGCCCACCGCTGGAGCCACCGAGCAGCAGCAGCAGCGCCGGACCCGAGCGTGGTGAGCGCAGCGCCCCGCCGCCCGCGACACAAGCATATTTCTAATTAAATAACATAAAAACGAGATAGACGTAACCAGCGTTCTGTGTTGGAAAAAATCCAATAGGCTTGAGTTCATGGCCAGCTCCTCACAATCCTCATCCTAGTTCCTCGCCTATTATAATGTACCCATTCTGCTGTAGGAAAAGAAAGAACCTGCAAAAGCAAAATGCTACAGGTTTTTTTTTATAAAACCCAACTGCAAAAAATTAGTTTTAGAGCCAAAAACATATATTTAAGTTAAAAAGGTTGCATGGACTGTAGGTTCACGTTATATGCACACTATATACTCCTTGTTTTCCGCCCTGCGCCGTGGTCATCAGATGACATAGAGGATCTCAGTGGAAAATTTGAATTAAACGGTTATGTCCTAACACATGAACGCCCCCACGAGAACCTTCTCCCCTTTGATTTGGACTAACACTCACTGAGGAATCTAATGTAAAGTCAGCTTTCCGGTGACCTTGAAGAAATCATTAGCTGAGAGTAGATTAGATTGTCAGCTCTTTGTACCAGGGACTTCATGACCAGGATTTCTTGCTCGACAAACATTTTATCTAAACCGATGAATTTTTGCTACATGAAATATTTAAGGAATTTTTCACTGATTTCAACTTCTTGTAAACAGAATATAAAGAAATAGATATTGGAGCGTAAACCAGAATGTGGAGGCAGTGACCTTGTGACGTCCACCATCTATCTGTGCTGCTGTGGACTCATTGTGATCATCTGCCTCTTGTAAATGTAGAAATGACTTCCTCTCTTAAAGGGAACCTGCGGGCACATCTTTACATATGGCTATATAGGCTCTTGTCCCCAATAAAAATGAGAACTTCAGTGCTAGTCATGAGAAATACAGGGCAGCGTCCATATGCACAGGCTCAGTGGTTAGCACTGTATGGTGGCTCAGTGGTTAGCACTGCAGTCTTGCAGCGCTGGGGTCCTGGGTTCGAATCCCACCAAGGACACCATCTGCAAGGAATTTGTATGTTCTCCTACGGGTTCTCCGGTTTCCACCCACACTCCAAAGATATACTGATAGGGAATTTAGATTGTGAGCCCCAATGGGGACAGTGTTCCTGAGGAATGAAAATGTAAAGCGCTGCGGAATATGTTAGCGCTATATAAAAATAAAAAAGAAAAAGAAGATATGCAAATGAGGCTTGATGTGCACTGGGGCGTGTCAGTGTACTTGGAAGAGGTACATACCCCTCAGTGCACTTCTAGCCTGATTTTCGATATGTCTTTGACACTATATTTCTGTTAATCAGCACATCGGATCTGTGCAAAACATGTCTACTTCTATATGTACCACGTTCCCCTTAAACTAATAAGAAAAGATAAAGAAGAAAGCAAGGGAAGGAGCTACACAAAAAATCTAAAAACATTTAAAAGGCACAAAATGTCTATAATGGGTGTCTGTCACACCGGGGTGAAGGAACAGAGGGGAAAACCAGGGAGAGGGGATGGGGGTCACCACATCACATTCAACTGTGGCTGATCCCTGCACTCCTAGACGGGTCCTTTCCCCATGCACCTTCACATGCCTAGGCACTCGCTGACCCTGAACTTACCCTGACTGGGGTGTTGGCCAGCGGGACACTAGTCCCACTACTACAATAAAGTTACACAAGGAAGATGTAATGCCCATGCCGGCATCCTCATTCTGCCCTACGCCTCCTCCCCCGGAGGGGGCGTTGGTTTACTCACCTGCCGAAATTACCTGTGGTGGCTGCCCTGGTTGTGGTCCATGTCGCTGCCTCCCAGAGCCTGTGTGCACATTGCAGACTTCCTGGTTCTGCCTGAAGGGTGAGCGCACGACCAAGCCCCTTTTCTTAAAGGGCCTATGTACCCTGACCCGGAAATGCTTCTCAGGTCAGCTGAGAGGTTGCAGGTACTTAAGGCACCTTTCCCCTAAGGGAGGTGCCTGGACAATGAGTTACGATTTTAGTTCTCAGGTCCTCAACGCTGCTGCTGATATTGTGTTTCTTCCTGCTGCTGACTTGTACCTCTGTTACAGTGTATTCCTTATCTGCTGCTGCTACGATCACCTACGCCAGCTGTCTCGGCGGCCGGTCCAGTTTGCTCCCCCAGGCAAGTGAACAGTACCTTCGGTTCAGTGGACCCACCAATACAGTGCTTGCCTGGCAAGCATAACAGAGGGTTAGACAAATGGGTGGGGAAAGACACAACTTAAAGCACTCCTTGGGTTCTTCAGCAAGAAACTTCACAGCTGCAACTGAAACTACACCACAGCTATGCAGAGACAAACTCCTTCAGCATGCTCAGTACAGAGCAGTTGTGATTAAAGCTAAAAGGAATCTCATGGGTGGAGAAAGACAAAAAAATCACTCCTTGGTTTCTTCAGGAAACTTCACAAGTACAACTGAAACTACACCACAGCTATGCAGAGACAAGCTCCTTTAATGTAGTCAGTATAGAGAATATCTATCAACGGCATGGAGTAAAGCCAGGAGTGGGTATATATAGTGGAAGGGCATGATGACAAAATTCTGCAGCTGTGATTAAGACTAAGAGTAATCTCAGCCAGCAGGGGAAAAGTAAATCCACTATAATGCAAGATGTAACCTGCACATACGACACACTCATGACAGTGTAAGACCAAGTCACTATAGAGCTTTTAGGTCTAACCTGGATTTGGATATAACAAGCAAGTGAACCAACTATAAATGATCAATACAGTATTTATCATTAGGTGCCATGTATAAATAATTATAATACAAAGCCTGAAAAATTAGACATTTGAAGAATATGAAAGGACAGTTGTTAAAATAATCATTACAGCCTTTATCAATAAGTGTCATGTATCAAAGCAAGTAATGCAAATATGTGCAGTATAGGAAATAACCGACTAGCAACACTCAATTGATGTTTCATATACAGGCGGTGGCGAAACGATCGCGGTCACAGAGGACGTGAATAGAATAGAAACCAAAATATGAGCAGAAATTAAAAGTGATGACATTAGACTGTGGTTGATATGATTTTTCAGGGTTTTCCCTATAAAACATCCAACAGTAATCTGCCATCTTTGAGTCATTCCAAAAATCCTGGTAGCGGTGCTCCATTACTTTAATGTCCTGGTGAAACCGCTCGCCTTGTTCATCGCTTACATCCAAGACTTTGAGTAAAGAAATCTAATTGTGAATGCAAAAAGTGCGACATCCAAGACACTGGTTCCCCAACACCTTCAACATATTCTGGAGATTAATTTTTTCCTAAGACGTTTTCTCCAATCCACTTAAAGCTTTTCCAAGATCTTAATTCTTTATTATTTAGAGTTCCCTTCAAACACATCATCTCTCATAAGCTCTCTGATCTGAGGACCAACAAATACCCCCCCTTCCTTCAGTTTTGCTGGTGAAATACTGGAGAATTTTTGTGAAATGTACTGGAATCCTTGTGAATTTGTCTTTGTCTTTCACAAAGTTTTTTAATCAATCCCAACTTTATATGTAGTGGAGGAAGGAAGATTTTTGTTGGAGCAACTAAAGGATTCTGCTGAACATTGTCTCTACCTGGAGCATAGAGGTTTCTCTGTCCCCTATCACGACAAACATAATGTTCTACTGTATTTCTACTATCCCATCAACACAAGAAGAAACAATATTTTGTGAACCCTCCTTGCATTCCCATTAGCAGACCAATCACTGTCAAATCTCCACAGATATTCCATTGATGATGCTTATATTGTATAGCATCCAAAACAACTGACAGATTTTCAGACCTTTCCTTTAGATGACATGAGTGAGCAATAGGGATTGATGGTTTCATATTTCCATAGTGAAGCAACACTGCTTGCAGACTTTTCTTGGATGAGTCAATAAACAATCACCAATCTGCAACAAAATACTCTTGATTCAGTTCTTTCTTTAAAGAGGCCATTCACATCGTTACAGTACACCATTGATCCATCAACTGTGAAAAATTGTGTTATAGTGTTACTTCTGTTTCAGTAATAACACACTTTGACATCATCATGAAGAAGATTCTTCTGTTTCAGTAATAACACACTTTGACATCATCATGAAGAAGATTCTTCTGTTTCGGTAATAACACACTTTGACATCGTCATGAAGAAGATTCTTCTGTTTCGGTAATAACACACTTTGACATCGTCATGAAGAAGATTCTTCTGTTTCGGTAATAACACACTTTGACATCATCATGAAGAAGATTCTTCTGATTCAACCTAGATGCAAAAAATTCAACTTTATCTTTTGACAATAAAAGGTCTCTGATGAGATCATTTAATTCATGTTGAGTAAAGTGTTCTGGCTGCTCGGCTGCTCCATCAGGTACATACTCATCTTGACTTGAGGTCTTCATGTCTTCGCCAGTAGCTTCAGCTCCATATTCTTCATATTCTATTTCATTTTCATCCAATCCAGGCAACAGTGGTACAGGAACTGGCAAAGTCCCATCATGTGGAACTGGCCTAATCGCAGATTTAAGTTCAGGGTAATTAATCTTATGTTTGTTCTTTGTAGAACAGCCCTTCAGTTTGACAAAATAAAAGTAGCAGTCAATCACTATGCTTTTTGGGTTCTCTCCAAATCATGGGAACAGCAAATGGCATAGCCACTTTCCTCATATTCAACTAGTCACAATTAAGTATGACAAGCAAATAAATGGGAACATAGGAAAAACCACATACATTGAAAATACAGAAATAACGTAATAACAAGAATATTTCTATCTCAGAAACTTTATGTGATAGAGCAAAACTAAGCATATTTTTGGAATCAGCACATTAAACTTCATAAAACAGACATATTACCTTTGCTGATGATTTTTTTGTGTTTACCAGGGTATTTTGCAAGGGAAATGACTGCCAGTTCCGAAGTTAAAAATTAAGAACATCTCGAGTCAGGAGCACAGGTTAGAGCCGGGATTACACTATGGGATCCCATTATAACTCAATATATATACTGAGGACTGGCCAATATATCTATACAATCCCACTAATATGAACACTTCCATTGTATGCATGTATATACTGTATATACATCATACCCATTCTGCCAATTAATGGTGAAGTGATGGGTCCACATACAGACTCTACAACAGGATCAATCTACACCTCTTGGTCCCAGGACCATTCTTTATGCATTTCAAGCCACCACAACATGCAACACTGCGAGATTGAAGGTGCCGCATCATGCGCAATTGTAAGAATGACTAAGGTGGCGATGTGCCTCCTTAAGGATATTGTAGGATATAGCATCCCTTGGGTGTAGAGATGTACCACACTCAAGAATGGTGGAAGGACTGTAGGCATGAGCAGCACAGTTTTTATACAAAGGGGACAAATGTTTCATATGAGGCAATGAGCTTGACAGTTCCAACAATCTTACAATAGGCAACAACTTTACTTAAACATAAGTAGACAATTGGTGTTAAGCTGACATTTTCAAAATCCACTGACACTTGTAACAGCCCGCTGGCAAACTCCTCAGCACCTCTCCCTTTCCTAATCACCTCTGTTGACAGCAAGATTTCCTATGGTGTGGATATTTGCTTGCCCAGTTGTTATCTACTCTTCTCCCTATCGGCAGATGCACTCTTCATTCAATTTATACCTCTTTACTGTGGCTCTCTCAATAGATATGGCATCCCTTGGGTGTAGAGCAGTTCCACACTCAAGAATGGTGGAAGGACTGTAGGCATGAGCAGCACAGCTTTTATGCAAAGGGGACAAATGTTTCATATGAGGCAATGAGCTTGACAGTTCCAACAATCTTACAATAAGCAACAACTTTACTTAAAAAGAAATACAGTCATGGACAAAAGTTTTGAGAATGACACCAAAATTATATTTTCACATGATCTGTTGCCCTCTGGTTTTTAATTGTGTTTGTCTGATGTTTACATCACATACAGAAATATAATTGCAATCATATTATGAGACCAAAATGTTATATTGACAGTTAGAATGAGTTAATGCAGCAAGTCAATACAGTCATGGCCAAAGGTTTTGAGAATGCTACAAATATTAATTTTTACAAAGTCTACTGCTTACATTTTTCTAATGGCATTTTGCATACACTCCAGAATGTCATAAAGAGTGATGAGCTTAACAGCAATTACTTGCAAACTCAATATTGCCTAAGAAAATGAACTTTAACCCCCTAAACACATTTCAACAGCATTGCATTCCTGCCTTAAAAGGAGCAGCTAACATTGTTTTAGTGATTGTTCCATTAACACAGGTGTGGGTGTTGATGAGGACAGGACTGGCGATCAATCAGTCATGATTAAGTAAGAATGACACCACTGGACACTTTAAAAGGAGGCTGGTGCTTGGCATCATTGTTTCTCTTCAGTTAACCGTGGTTAACCGTGGCCTAACAGGGAAGAGTATCGCAGCTACAAAGATTGCACCTCAGTCAACAATCTATCGCATCATCAAGAACTTCAAGGAGAGAGCTTCCATTGTTGCCAAAAAGGCTCCAGGGCGCCCAAGAAGGACCAGCAAACACCAGGACCGTATCTTAAAACTGTTTCAGCTGCGGGATGGGACTACCAGCAGTGCCGAGCTAGCGCAGCAATGGCAGCAGGCTGGTGTGAGGGCTTCTGCACGCACTGTGAGGCGGAGACTGCTTGAGCAAGGCCTGGTTTCAGGGAGGGCAGCAAAGAAGCCACTTCTCTCCAGAAAAACATCAGGGACCGACTGATATTCTGCAAAAGGTACAGGGAGTGGACTGCTGAGGACTGGGTAAAGTCATTTTCTCAGATGAATCCCCTTTTCGATTGTTTGGGACATCTGGAATACAGCTTATTAGGAGAAGAAGAGGCGAGCGCTACCACCAGTCTTGTCTCATGCCAACTGTTAAGCATCCTGAAACGATTCATGTGTGGGGTTGCTTCTCAGCCAAGGGAATCGCACCACTCACAGTCTTGCCTAAAAACACAGCCATGAATAAAGAATGCTACCAGAATGTCCTCCAAGAGCAACTTCTCCAACTGTCCAAGAGCAGTTTGGCGCCCAACAATGCCTTTTCCAGCATGATGGAGCACCTTGCCATAAAGCAAAGGTGATCACTAAATGGCTCATGGAACAAAACATAGAGATTTTGGGTCCATGGCCTGGAAACTCCCCAGATCTTAATCCCATTGAGAACTTGTGGGCAATCATCAAGAGACGGGTGGACAAACAAAAACCAACAAATTCTGGCAAAATGCAAGCATTGCTTATGCAAGAATGGACAGCTATCAGTCAGGATTTGCTCCAGAAGTTGATTGAGAGCTGCCAGGGAGAATTGCAGAGGTCCTGAAGAAGAAGGGTCAACACTGCAAATATTGACTTGCTGCATTAACTCATTCTAACTGTCAATAGAACCTTTTGGAACTCATAATATGATGGCAATTATATTTCTGTATGTGATGTAAACATCAGACAAACACAATTAAAAACCAGAGGGCAACAGATCATGTGAAAATATAATTTTGGTGTCATTCTCAAATCCTTTGGCCATGACTGTAAATTCTTGAGAGTTTTGTAGTACCATCATCTCTCCACTAGATGGTGCCAGAGCTCTTGCTTTCTTTAGCGATGTCCCTGTGCAGGTTCTTGTCCCATGACCAAGATGAATTATAGTGGAAAGAGCCCAAGATGCATTTTTGTGCAGTCCTTTGGCTTGAAATATGTTCTGATTGCACAAGACGGGGACTTGAGCAGGTTTATTTTGTTTATAGGGATGGAAATAACAAAAAACACTAGAAGATAAACAAGTGAAGATGTTCCTTACTGTTTACAAGAATTAAGCTGAGTTCACTTGTCCAGTAATCATCCGTTAGAACAGATCCATTGGCCAACTTTTTTGTCTGTTTTTAAATCACTGATTTTCAAAGGATCTGTTCTTTTTTAACATTGGAGTCTATGGAGAACGGATCCTTTAAAGGGAACCTGTCACCACTTTTTTGCCCTATAAGCTGCGGCCACCACCACAGGGCTCTTATATACGGCATTCTAACATACTGTATATAAGAGCCCAGGCCGCTGTGAGAACATAAAAAACACTTTATAATACTTACCTAACATTTGCGCTGTGGGCCATATGGGCGTCTCCGTTGTCCGGCGCCTCCTCTTTCGGCCATCTTTGTGTTCCTTCTTCTCTAGCTGCGTGCCTGACGCGTCCGACGTCATCCATACTCACCGGCATTCAGGGCCTGAACAGGACAGTTCAAAGTATTGTAGTGCACCTGCGCAGGATCGGGGAGTGTGTATGACGTAGACGCGTCATGCACACAGGAGTCAGAAGAAAGACAAAGATGGCCGGAAGAGGAGGCACCGGACGACGGAGACGCCCACTAGGCCCACCGAGCGACCATTAGGTAAGTATTATAAAGTGTCTTTTATGTTATACCCCCGGCCTGGGCTCTTATATACAGCATGGTGGTGGTGGCCACAGCTTATACGCCAAAGAAAGTGGTGACAGGTTCCCTTTAAATGATCGCTATTTATCTTCCATTTGGAACGGATCCTGTAAGAAAAAAACAAATCCTTTACAAATGCAAGAAAAATGGATGGATAAATGGCAATGAGTTAACGGATCTGTTTTCCATAGACTCCAATGTAAAAAAAAATGGATCCAGCTAAGATCAATTTTTTAAAAAGAGACACAAAAGTTGTGTTTGCAAAACGTTTTTGCCAATGGATTGTTGCTGGATCCATTCTAACAGAGGATTACTGGACATGTGAGCCTAAATTGTAACTGCCAAATTCAAAAATCTAAAAGATTCTCGTTTGTATGCTTTGTGCACATTTCATTTTTGAAAATTTTAAATATTCAAATTATTTAAACTGTCAGTTATTCAAATTTTTGAATAAACTTTTCAGTGTTTTAAATTGATGGCTGGACCATATATGACAAGCTTTTCTCCCCATTCACCTTTTGTGTCTCCCCTATTTCCTCATAGACTGTAGCTTACGAGCAGGGCCCTCGCTCCTCCTGGTATCTTAATTGTGTTACTCTGTATTGTCTCATATTGTCTGTACATGTCCCCTCTGAATTGTAAAGCGCTGCGGAATATGTTGGCGCTATAGAAATAAAAATTATTATTATTACTAGAAGGTGGCCCGATTCTACGCATCGGGTATTCTAGAATTTACGTATTGTGTAGTTCATGTATGATTTTTATTATACTATATCAGGATAAGGCTGCACATCAAACTTAGATAATGGTATAATGCCTCAAGCATATGGAAAAATATTGGAATATACAATGAAAAATGCTACTTGCTAATTTGAACATGTGAATAATGAATTGCATACCTGCCATGAACATTAGGAAAAAGGAGATATTTAGCAATCGCATTGATCAATGTAACTGAGCCCCAAGACCTCGTCAAGGTATATCTCTATATTGGGGTCCCTAGCTCTGTGACCCTAACTGTGTGTCATCTCATTGCAATTAAAAACTGCTGTGGGTGGAGAGGGGTAACCAAGGACTTTCTTATATAGGAGATGGAAAAAACATGGCCGAAAGGGGCGGAGCTGTGTTCACATTCAGAAAAAAAACTACATATAACTGAATAGGATAACTGAAGTGAGCACTAATATATATATATATTATGAGTGCAAGCCAAAAAATACATACTATATCAGGATAAGGCTGCACATCAAACTTAGATAATGGTATAATGCCTCAAGCATATGGAAAAATATTGGAATATACAATGAAAAATGCTACTTGCTAATTTGAACATGTGAATAATGAATTGCATACCTGCCATGAACATTAGGAAAAAGGAGATATTTAGCAATCGCATTGATCAATGTAACTGAGCCCCAAGACCTCGTCAAGGTATATCTCTATATTGGGGTCCCTAGCTCTGTGACCCTAACTGTGTGTCATCTCATTGCAATTAAAAACTGCTGTGGGTGGAGAGGGGTAACCAAGGACTTTCTTATATAGGAGATGGAAAAAACATGGCCGAAAGGGGCGGAGCTGTGTTCACATTCAGAAAAAAAAACTACATATAACTGAATAGGATAACTGAAGTGAGCACTAATATATATATATATTATGAGTGCAAGCCAAAAAATACATACTATATCAGGATAAGGCTGCACATCAAACTTAGATAATGGTATAATGCCTCAAGCATATGGAAAAATATTGGAATATACAATGAAAAATGCTACTTGCTAATTTGAACATGTGAATAATGAATTGCATACCTGCCATGAACATTAGGAAAAAGGAGATATTTAGCAATCGCATTGATCAATGTAACTGAGCCCCAAGACCTCATCAAGGTATATCTCTATATTGGGGTCCCTAGCTCTGTGACCCTAACTGTGTGTCATCTCATTGCAATTAAAAACTGCTGTGGGTGGAGAGGGGTAACTAAGGACTTTTTTATATAGGAGATGGAAAAAACATGGCCGAAAGGGGCGGAGCTGTGTTCACATTCAGAAAAAAAACTACATATAACTGAATAGGATAACTGAAGTGAGCACTAATATATATATATATATTATGAGTGCAAGCCAAAAAATACATACTATATCAGGATAAGGCTGCACATCAAACTTAGATAATGGTATAATGCCTCAAGCATATGGAAAAATATTGGAATATACAATGAAAAATGCTACTTGCTAATTTGAACATGTGAATAATGAATTGCATACCTGCCATGAACATTAGGAAAAAGGAGATATTTAGCAATCGCATTGATCAATGTAACTGAGCCCCAAGACCTCGTCAAGGTATATCTCTATATTGGGGTCCCTAGCTCTGTGACCCTAACTGTGTGTCATCTCATTGCAATTAAAAACTGCTGTGGGTGGAGAGGGGTAACCAAGGACTTTCTTATATAGGAGATGGAAAAAACATGGCCGAAAGGGGCGGAGCTGTGTTCACATTCAGAAAAAAAAACTACATATAACTGAATAGGATAACTGAAGTGAGCACTAATATATATATATATTATGAGTGCAAGCCAAAAAATACATACTATATCAGGATAAGGCTGCACATCAAACTTAGATAATGGTATAATGCCTCAAGCATATGGAAAAATATTGGAATATACAATGAAAAATGCTACTTGCTAATTTGAACATGTGAATAATGAATTGCATACCTGCCATGAACATTAGGAAAAAGGAGATATTTAGCAATCGCATTGATCAATGTAACTGAGCCCCAAGACCTCATCAAGGTATATCTCTATATTGGGGTCCCTAGCTCTGTGACCCTAACTGTGTGTCATCTCATTGCAATTAAAAACTGCTGTGGGTGGAGAGGGGTAACTAAGGACTTTTTTATATAGGAGATGGAAAAAACATGGCCGAAAGGGGCGGAGCTGTGTTCACATTCAGAAAAAAAACTACATATAACTGAATAGGATAACTGAAGTGAGCACTAATATATATATATATATATTATGAGTGCAAGCCAAAAAATACATACTATATCAGGATAAGGCTGCACATCAAACTTAGATAATGGTATAATGCCTCAAGCATATGGAAAAATATTGGAATATACAATGAAAAATGCTACTTGCTAATTTGAACATGTGAATAATGAATTGCATACCTGCCATGAACATTAGGAAAAAGGAGATATTTAGCAATCGCATTGATCAATGTAACTGAGCCCCAAGACCTCGTCAAGGTATATCTCTATATTGGGGTCCCTAGCTCTGTGACCCTAACTGTGTGTCATCTCATTGCAATTAAAAACTGCTGTGGGTGGAGAGGGGTAACCAAGGACTTTCTTATATAGGAGATGGAAAAAAACATGGCCGAAAGGGGCGGAGCTGTGTTCACATTCAGAAAAAAAAACTACATATAACTGAATAGGATAACTGAAGTGAGCACTAATATATATATATATTATGAGTGCAAGCCAAAAAATACATACTATATCAGGATAAGGCTGCACATCAAACTTAGATAATGGTATAATGCCTCAAGCATATGGAAAAATATTGGAATATACAATGAAAAATGCTACTTGCTAATTTGAACATGTGAATAATGAATTGCATACCTGCCATGAACATTAGGAAAAAGGAGATATTTAGCAATCGCATTGATCAATGTAACTGAGCCCCAAGACCTCATCAAGGTATATCTCTATATTGGGGTCCCTAGCTCTGTGACCCTAACTGTGTGTCATCTCATTGCAATTAAAAACTGCTGTGGGTGGAGAGGGGTAACTAAGGACTTTCTTATATAGGAGATGGAAAAAACATGGCCGAAAGGGGCGGAGCTGTGTTCACATTCAGAAAAAAAACTACATATAACTGAATAGGATAACTGAAGTGAGCACTAATATATATATATTATGAGTGCAAGCCAAAAAATACATACTATATCAGGATAAGGCTGCACATCAAACTTAGATAATGGTATAATGCCTCAAGCATATGGAAAAATATTGGAATATACAATGAAAAATGCTACTTGCTAATTTGAACATGTGAATAATGAATTGCATACCTGCCATGAACATTAGGAAAAAGGAGATATTTAGCAATCGCATTGATCAATGTAACTGAGCCCCAAGACCTCGTCAAGGTATATCTCTATATTGGGGTCCCTAGCTCTGTGACCCTAACTGTGTGTCATCTCATTGCAATTAAAAACTGCTGTGGGTGGAGAGGGGTAACCAAGGACTTTCTTATATAGGAGATGGAAAAAACATGGCCGAAAGGGGCGGAGCTGTGTTCACATTCAGAAAAAAAACTACATATAACTGAATAGGATAACTGAAGTGAGCACTAATATATATATATATTATGAGTGCAAGCCAAAAAATACATACTATATCAGGATAAGGCTGCACATCAAACTTAGATAATGGTATAATGCCTCAAGCATATGGAAAAATATTGGAATATACAATGAAAAATGCTACTTGCTAATTTGAACATGTGAATAATGAATTGCATACCTGCCATGAACATTAGGAAAAAGGAGATATTTAGCAATCGCATTGATCAATGTAACTGAGCCCCAAGACCTTGTCAAGGTATATCTCTATATTGGGGTCCCTAGCTCTGTGACCCTAACTGTGTGTCATCTCATTGCAATTAAAAACTGCTGTGGGTGGAGAGGGGTAACCAAGGACTTTCTTATATAGGAGATGGAAAAAACATGGCCGAAAGGGGCGGAGCTGTGTTCACATTCAGAAAAAAAACTACATATAACTGAATAGGATAACTGAAGTGAGCACTAATATATATATATATATTATGAGTGCAAGCCAAAAAATACATACTATATCAGGATAAGGCTGCACATCAAACTTAGATAATGGTATAATGCCTCAAGCATATGGAAAAATATTGGAATATACAATGAAAAATGCTACTTGCTAATTTGAACATGTGAATAATGAATTGCATACCTGCCATGAACATTAGGAAAAAGGAGATATTTAGCAATCGCATTGATCAATGTAACTGAGCCCCAAGACCTCGTCAAGGTATATCGCTATATTGGGGTCCCTAGCTCTGTGACCCTAACTGTGTGTCATCTCATTGCAATTAAAAACTGCTGTGGGTGGAGAGGGGTAACCAAGGACTTTCTTATATAGGAGATGGAAAAAACATGGCCGAAAGGGGCGGAGCTGTGTTCACATTCAGAAAAAAACCTACATATAACTGAATAGGATAACTGAAGTGAGCACTAATATATATATATATATATATATTATGAGTGCAAGCCAAAAAATACATACTATATCAGGATAAGGCTGCACATCAAACTTAGATAATGGTATAATGCCTCAAGCATATGGAAAAATATTGGAATATACAATGAAAAATGCTACTTGCTAATTTGAACATGTGAATAATGAATTGCATACCTGCCATGAACATTAGGAAAAAGGAGATATTTAGCAATCGCATTGATCAATGTAACTGAGCCCCAAGACCTCGTCAAGGTATATCTCTATATTGGGGTCCCTAGCTCTGTGACCCTAACTGTGTGTCATCTCATTGCAATTAAAAACTGCTGTGGGTGGAGAGGGGTAACCAAGGACTTTTTTATATAGGAGATGGAAAAAACATGGCCGAAGTTTGATGTGCAGCCTTATCCTGATATAGTATGTATTTTTTGGCTTGCACTCATAATATATATATATATATTAGTGCTCACTTCAGTTATCCTATTCAGTTATATGTAGTTTTTTTTCTGAATGTGAACACAGCTCCGCCCCTTTCGGCCATGTTTTTTCCATCTCCTATATAAGAAAGTCCTTGGTTACCCCTCTCCACCCACAGCAGTTTTTAATTGCAATGAGATGACACACAGTTAGGGTCACAGAGCTAGGGACCCCAATATAGAGATATACCTTGACGAGGTCTTGGGGCTCAGTTACATTGATCAATGCGATTGCTAAATATCTCCTTTTTCCTAATGTTCATGGCAGGTATGCAATTCATTATTCACATGTTCAAATTAGCAAGTAGCATTTTTCATTGTATATTCCAATATTTTTCCATATGCTTGAGGTATTATACCATTATCTAAGTTTGATGTGCAGCTTTATCCTGATATAGTATGTATTTTTTCGCTTGCACTCATAATATATATATATATATTAGTGCTCACTTCAGTTATCCTATTCAGTTATATGTAGTTTTTTTTCTGAATGTGAACACAGCTCCGCCCCTTTCGGCCATGTTTTTTCCATCTCCTATATAAGAAAGTCCTTGGTTACCCCTCTCCACCCACAGCAGTTTTTAATTGCAATGAGATGACACACAGTTAGGGTCACAGAGCTAGGGACCCCAATATAGAGATATACCTTGACGAGGTCTTGGGGCTCAGTTACATTGATCAATGCGATTGCTAAATATCTCCTTTTTCCTAATGTTCATGGCAGGTATGCAATTCATTATTCACATGTTCAAATTAGCAAGTAGCATTTTTCATTGTATATTCCAATATTTTTCCATATGCTTGAGGCATTATACCATTATCTAAGTTTGATGTGCAGCCTTATCCTGATATAGTATGTATTTTTTGGCTTGCACTCATAATATATATATATATATTAGTGCTCACTTCAGTTATCCTATTCAGTTATATGTAGTTTTTTTTTTCTGAATGTGAACACAGCTCCGCCCCTTTCGGCCATGTTTTTTCCATCTCCTATATAAGAAAGTCCTTGGTTACCCCTCTCCACCCACAGCAGTTTTTAATTGCAATGAGATGACACACAGTTAGGGTCACAGAGCTAGGGACCCCAATATAGAGATATACCTTGACGAGGTCTTGGGGCTCAGTTACATTGATCAATGCGATTGCTAAATATCTCCTTTTTCCTAATGTTCATGGCAGGTATGCAATTCATTATTCACATGTTCAAATTAGCAAGTAGCATTTTTCATTGTATATTCCAATATTTTTCCATATGCTTGAGGCATTATACCATTATCTAAGTTTGATGTGCAGCCTTATCCTGATATAGTATGTATTTTTTGGCTTGCACTCATAATATATATATATATTAGTGCTCACTTCAGTTATCCTATTCAGTTATATGATTTTTGTTATAGATATATATATATAGATGTTGTGTGTAGTAACCAAGTGTTTGTGTAGGGCGCTGTACATGTTCTGGGTGTTGTCTGGGTGTGGCGGGGGGTGAGAGCGGTGTTGTATGTGTGTTGCGTTGTTTGTGGAGCGCTGTGTGTCTGTCGCATTGTGTGTTGCGCGGTTTGTGTGGGTGTGGTGTGTTTTGGGGGGAGGTATGTTTTGTGCAATGTGTGTGTTGTGCGGTATGTGCGTATATTTATGTATGCCGCGGTGTTTGTGTGTTGGGTGTTGTGTGTGTGCAGCGTTGTCTGTGTGTGTGGGTGTCTGTGTATGGTGGTGTCTGTGGTTCCCTGTGTGTGTGTGTGTGTGTTGGGGGAGGTGTGCACCTCCCATCGTGCTCCATCCCCCATGCTGCGCACCCCCCATCATGCCCCATCCCCTATGCTGCGCATTCCCCATCGTGCTCCATCCCCCATGCTGCGCACCCCCCATCGTGCTCCATCCCCCATGCTGCGCACTCCCCATCGTGCTCCATCCTCCATGCTGCGCACTCCCCATCGTGCTCCATCCTCCATGCTGCGCACTCCCCATCATGCTCCATCCCCCATGCTGCGCACCCCCCATCGTACTACATCCCCCATGCTGCGCACCCCCCATCGTGCTACATCCCCCATGCTGCGCACTCCCCATCGTGCTACATCCCCCATGCTGCGCACTCCCCATCGTGCTACATCCCCCATGCTGCGCATCCCCCATCGTGCTACATCCCCCATCGTGCTACATCCCCCATGCTGCGCACCCGCCATCGTGCTCCATCCGCCATGCTGCGCACTCCCCATCGTGCTACATCCGCCATGCTGCGCACTCCCCATCGTGCTACATCCCCCATGCTGCGCACTCCCCATCGTGCTACATCCCCCATGCTGCGCACTCCCCATCGTGCTACATCCCCCATGCTGCGCACTCCCCATCGTGCTACATCCCCCATGCTGCGCACCCCTCATCGTGCTGCATCCCCCATCGTGCTACATCCCCCATGCTGCGCACTCCCCATCGTGCTACATCCCCCATGCTGCGCACCCGCCATCGTGCTCCATCCGCCATGCTGCGCACTCCCCATCGTGCTACATCCCCCATGCTGCGCACTCCCCATCGTGCTACATCCCCATGCTGCGCACTCCCCATCGTGCTACATCCCCCATGCTGCACACTCCCCATCGTGCTACATCCCCCATGCTGCGCACTCCCCATCGTGCTACATCCCCCATGCTGCGCACCCGCCATCGTGCTCCATCCGCCATGCTGCGCACTCCCCATCATGCTACATCCGCCATGCTGCGCACTCCCCATCGTGCTACATCCCCCATGCTGCGCACTCCCCATCGTGCTACATCCCCCATGCTGCGCACTCCCCATCGTGCTACATCCCCCATGCTGCGCACTCCCCATCGTGCTACATCCCCCATGCTGCGCACCCCCCATCGTGCTACATCCCCCATCGTGCTACATCCCCCATCGTGCTACATCCCCCATGCTGCGCACTCCCCATCGTGCTACATCCCCCATGCTGCGCACCCGCCACCGTGCTCCATCCGCCATGCTGCGCACTCCCCATCGTGCTACATCCCCCATGCTGCGCACTCCCCATCGTGCTACATCCCCCATGCTGCGCACCTCCCCATCGTGCTACATCCCCCATGCTGCGCACTCCCCATCGTGCTACATCCCCCATGCTGCGCACTCCCCATCGTGCTACATCCCCCATGTTGCGCACTCCCCATCGTGCTACATCCCCCATGCTGCGCACTCCCCATCGTGCTACATCCCCCATGCTGCGCACCCCCCATCGTGCTCCATCCCCCATGCTGCGCACCCCCCATCGTGCTACATCCCCCATGCTGCGCACTCCCCATCGTGCTACATCCCCCATGCGGCGCACTCCCCATCGTGCTACATCCCCCATGCTGCGCACCCCATCGTGCTACATCCCCCATGCTGCGCACCCCCCATCGTGCTACATCCCCCATGCTATAATAGTTCTCCTATTATACTCAGAGAGGAGTATAATAGGAGGACTGTAATAGGAGGAGTAGGAGTAGTCTTGGGGGGAGAGGAGAATAATGCCGGCTCCCTGCACATGTGTACCGGGAGCCGGTGTACACTGGTAACTATGATACACATCGGGTAACCAAGGGACCTTAGTTACCCGATGTGTATAATGGTTACCAGCGTTCACGGGCTCCGTCAAGATCCCAGCATCGCAAGGTTATGTCTGGCGCTGCTGGGATCGTGACGGAGCCGGTGTAGAAGCAAGCGATATCCCAGCATTTTGTGAGTGTGTGGATGTGATGTGTGAGGTGTGTGTGAGAGTGAGTGTGATCTGATGTGTGTGTGTGTACTCACCTGGGAGTCGGAGCTCCGTGTCAGTTGGGCCAGAGCGAGAGTGCATTGCGTGAGGGGGGCGGGGCCTGCAGAGAGCCGGGGCGAGAGGCCAATCCGTGTGGGGGGGCGGGGCCATGGCGAGCCCAGCGGCCAATCAGCTTTGTGTCACCGTAAGGACACAATTTTGGAGCATGACAGACAGGCAGACAGACAGAATAAGGCAATTATATATATAGATATCTAGTTAAATCCAATGAATCTTCAATGTGGAAAAACAAAGTTTATTACTAACTGACTATACCATAATTAACGTTGAGCATTCAAACAAGGGAAGAGAAGGGGTTAATGCCGCGCATCAGCCAAATGAAGATGTAGAGTTGTTGATAAATTAATATCTTTTTTATTTCATTGGTCTACGCGTTTCGAGGTTGAAACCTCTTCTTCAAGACCAGGACATCAACAAAGCATCTTTGTTGATGTTCTGGTCTTGAAGAAGAGGTTTCAACCTCGAAACGCGTAGACCAATGAAATAAAAAAGATATTAATTTATCAACAACTCTACATCTTCATTTGGCTGATGCGCGGCATTAACCCCTTCTCTTCTCCTGTTTGAATGCTCATCCACGTGGGGCTGCGGCAGACGCCATTATCTTATGCTTGGCAGTGGTTGTGACTTTCACAACCACATTATGTGAGTGTATATATTTTATATATTACTCCTGTCATTTGGTAATACCCTATCAGCACTTCTTTTTTCTAGTATTATAATTACCGTTGAGTCCTAGATCAAAACACATAGGATTACTGATGAAGCTCCTCTCACTGTGTGCTGGTACTGTGTGGTGGCCGCTGTTGTGGTGGTTTCGTGTCAGTGGGGCGGTGCGGCCTGGAGCCATGGGGGCTTCACCTTGCAGCATGGGCGCTGTGAGGCACCAGGTCACCTGCCCTGCTGGTGCTTTGTCGCTGCAGCGGTGGTCAGTGCACAGTGCCGCACTATATGGTTTAGAATAGGGACGCACTCAGAGGTTTGCCGTGACATGGCACTGGGCTTAATACAATCTGATCAGAATAGTAACAAAGAACCTCATGTTCTATTATTTCATTTTTTGCCTTGCGGCTTTAGATCATTGTATTTTTTGGGATGTGCGATCCACGCCTTTTTCTCTTTATAGAACTTGTTTCATGTTTTGGTACATTTGCGTTAATAAAGAAATTGAATATTTTATCCTTTCTTTCGAACACTGGATGATTTCACACCAATGGGAACGTTTATTACTGCAGATACCTTTATGTGAGTTCTAAAAACCTCTGGGATTTTGTGAGTAGTTCATTTAATAACCATTAGATGGCGCCATTATACAAAAAAAATCCATAATTACAACCCTTATCCAATTAGGATGTGATCAGAGGAATGCAGGTTTTATGTGGAAAATTATGGGGGGTTTTTTTAGACTGAAATCCAGCAACTTTGGCATAAACTAATTGTGTCACATAGTGTTCCCCTGACTCATTACTTACTCCATACCTTGCAGTTTTACTATATTGTTTATATTGGATTAGCAAATTTATCTCATTTGCTCTGATTACGAAAGAAGAAAGAGACTTGTAATTTTCCACACTCCACTGCATTTATTTAGTTCTTGGATCTTGAAAAATTATTTACTATATATATATATATATATATATATATATATATATATACATACATACTGTATATATGGGTTGTTTTTTCATACTGTAGATCATGGGTGATACTGCTGATGAGCGGAACCATTAGTGTTCACATTGGGGTCCTAAGTGTTGGAGTTTTGCTAAGTATCAGGATAGCACCCCCCTGCCCCCCATTATCAATACCTATATATGTGATTATGAGACCTGTCCACATTGGGGTCCCAAGTGTTGAGTTTTGCTAAGTATCCCACCTGCCCCCCATTATAAATACCTATATATGTGATTATGAGATCTGTCCACATTGGGGTCCAAAGTGTTGGAGTTTTGCTAAGTATCCCCCCTGCCCCCCATTATAAATACCTATATATGTGATTATGATATCCATCCACATTGGGGTCCCAAGTGTTGGAGTTTTGCTAAGTATCCCCCCTGCCCCCCCATTATAAATACCTATACATCTGATTATGAGACCTGTCCACATTGGGGTCCCAAGTATTGAAGTTTTGCTAAGTATCCCCCCTGCCCCCCATTATAAATACCTATACATGTGATTATGAGACCTGTCCACATTGGGGTCCCAAGTGTTGGAGTTTTGCTAAGTATCCCCCCTGCCCCCCATTATAAATACCTATACATGTGATTATGAGACCTGTCCACATTGGGGTCCCAAGTGTTGGAGTTTTGCTAAGTATCCCCCCTGCCCCCCATTATAAATACCTATACATGTGATTATGAGACCTGTCCACATTGGGGTCCCAAGTGTTGGAGTTTTGCTAAGTATCCCCCCTGCCCCCCATTATAAATACCTATACATGTGATTATGAGATCTGTCTACATTGGGGTCCCAAGTGTTGGAGTTTTGCTAAGTATCCCCCCTGCCCCCCATTATAAATACCTATACATGTGATTATGAGATCTGTCTACATTGGGGTCCCAAGTGTTGGAGTTTTGCTAGGTATCCCCCCTGCCCCCCATTATAAATACCTATATATGTGATTATGAGACCTGATGACCCAATGTATAACTAATGCAGAACTTTACAGAACTCCAGGATCCTGGAGATTGAATATAAATCACATATAAAAGTCTAAAATAATCAACGACAAGGAAGGTTTCAGTGAATCACATTCTTTTATTCAATGTATCCCATCAGGATGGATAATAACATGTTACATATAGAGAGAAAACTCCCCGAGGAATGTGAGATACAAACACCGAGATCACATCTGATACCTGCATACAATAGAAGATACATAGATAGATATTTATATAATATATATATATATAATGCCCTTATGTAGAATAGGAATCTGGTAAAAAAATAACTTCTGCTCTGAACAGTACAAACATATAATAAACAGTAGCATTAAATATCCACTTCATAGAAAACATTGCACTTAAGGTTCAAGTATTAAGGTCCAGTTCACGAGGAACTGTAGAAATGTTCATCTCCATAATGTCCATCATTGATGGAGCCTGGATTGTAACCGGTCCATCGGCAGTGAGAGACTGGAGGAGGAGGGGGATGGGGATCCACTCGCTGACGGAGAGACCCCCGATGTTTTCCCCATCATCAGAAGTCAGAGATGTTGGGACTGATTACTCCCATGCTGAGGTCAAGTCATTCGTCTACTGAAGCCTTGGACAGATTCCCGAATGAAAGGTCCAAAGTCATCATCA
This sequence comes from Anomaloglossus baeobatrachus, assembly GCF_048569485.1. Lineage (NCBI taxonomy): Eukaryota > Metazoa > Chordata > Amphibia > Anura > Aromobatidae > Anomaloglossus > Anomaloglossus baeobatrachus. Next base: position 34,815,731 of record NC_134362.1, read on the forward strand.
TCTACAGCACCTCAACCAGCAATGGTGATCCAACTGGGTCTCTAA
>NC_134362.1:34820775-34848275 GCF_048569485.1 Anomaloglossus baeobatrachus
GATAGATAGATAGATAGATAGATAGATAGAGAGATAGATAGATAGATAGATAGATAGATAGATAGATAGATAGATAGATAGATAGATAGATAGATAGATGATAGCAGCATTGCAATCATCTGGTGAGAGGACACTGAATTCCGGTCCTAGGATCTGTCCCCACTTTGCTAGCAGAGTGCTGTTTTTTCTTTGCTTTCTAGAGAGATAGATAAGAAAGAGAAAGAACCAAGAAAGAGAGAAAAAAAATAAATGAACAAAAGAAAAAATAATGAACAAAATTAAAAGAAAGAAGAAAGGAAAAAAAATATCAAAAGAACAAAGAAAAGAAAGAGGGGAAAAAAGAAGTGAACAAAAGAAAAAGAAAGAAAAAAAGAATGAACAAAGGAAAAAGAAGGAGAAAGATCCCAGTTTCTGTAGATTGGTTTGTGGTGAGTGCAGTGATCATGTAATATACAGAAGAGAAGCATTAGGGTCGGATTGGATGGTTTCGGAGATGCCAGGCTGCTGAATCACTGGGCACAGACGCTATCCCTGGGGCACTAGTTGATACACAAGTAAATGGGGCAAAGGCTAAGGAGGATGATAAGGAGGGAATATCCCTGGAACAAATTCCTAGAACTGGAGTCAGTAGGATGACAGGAATGAAGGGAATGTTTTGTGTCCTCTGCACATATACTGTAGGAGAGGTATACCACTATCACATAGTACACTCGCTGCAGGCTTCAGCTCTATTTCTTCATTGCAATTGTAATCATCATGACATTTTATGGAACACCACCCCCCCACCCATGTCCCATACACCCCATGTTTGCTTCTTCTACACTCTTCTGCTGTTCTTTATGTTCCCTCCCTCGCTGTTTTTCATTAATCCTCATACTTTTCTTTCGCCACTCCTCGCTATTTCATTGATCCTTCTATAATGTTCTGTTTTGCTCTTCTTCTTAATTTATTAACCCTCCCTCGCTCATCTTCATTAACCCCCCACTGTTCTTAATTACCCTTCTTCAAAGCTTTTAATGCCCTTCCCCCAATGTTCTTCATTAACCCTCTCACACAGTTCTTTACTGACCCCCACTGTTATTTACTGCCCCTCTCTCACTTTTCTTTTATTGCCCTCCCACTGTTCTTCATTGCTCCCTCCCCCACTGTTCTTTATGGCCTCTCCCTCAGTGTTGTTCATTGCCCCTCACCACTGTTTTTCATTGACCCTCTTGCACTGTTCTTCATTGACCCTCCCTCACTGTTGTCCATTGTCCCTCCAACTATTCTCTATCACCCCTCCCCCACTGTTCTTCCTTGAATCTCCCCCACTGTACTTCATTGACCCTTCATCACTGTACTTCATTAACCCTCCCCCACTGTTCTTCCTTGTCCCTCCCTCACTGATCTCCATCACCCCTTCCCCACTGTTCTTCATTACCCCTCCCTTGTTGTTCTCCATCACCCTTTCCCCACTGTTCTTCATTGCCCCTCCCTTGTTGTTCTCCATCACCCTTTCCCCACTGTTCTTCATTGACTCTCCCCCGCAATTCTTTACTTCCCCTCCCACACTTTTCTTTACTTCCCTTTCCCCACTGTTCTCTATCACCCCTTCCTCACTATTATTGTCCCCCCCACTGTTCTTCATTGCCCCTCTCCCACTGTTTTTCATTGACCCTCTTACACTGTTTTTCATTGCCCCTTTCCCACTGTTTTTCATTGACCCTTTCCCACTGTTCTTCATTGCCCCTCCCCCACTGTTCTTCATTGTGCCTCTGTCGCTGTTGTACATCACCTTTTACCCACTGTTCTTTACTTTTCCTCCCCCACTGTTCTTTACTTCCTTTCCCCCACTGTTCTCTATCATCCCTTCCTCATTGTTCTTTATCGACCCTCCCCCACTGTTCTTCATCATCCCTTTGCCACTGTTCTTCATTGCTCCTCTCTCACGGTTCTTCCTTGCCCCTCCCCCATTGTTCATCATTGCCTCTCCTCCATTGTTTGTTATTGCTCCTCCCCTGCTGTTCCTCAGTGCCCCTTCCCTGCTACTCTTCATTGCCCCTCCCCCATTGTTCATCATTGACCCTCCTCCATTGTTTGTAATTGCCCCTCCCCTGCTGTTCCTCAGTGCCCCTTCCCACTGGTCCTCATTGCCCCTCCCCTGCTGTTCCTCAGTGCCCCTTCCCACTGGTCCTCATTGCCCCTCCCCTGCTGTTCCTCAGTGCCCCTTCCCCGCTACTCTTCATTGCCCCTCCCCCATTGTTCATCATTGACCCTCCTCCATTGTTTGTAATTGCCCCTCCCCTGTTCCTCATTGCCCCTCCCCACTGTTCCTCATTGCCCCTTCCCACTGGTCCTCATTGCCCCTCCCCTGCTGTTCCTCAGTGCCCCTTCCCCGCTACTCTTCATTGCCCCTCCCCCACTGTTCTTTTCTTCCCCTCCTCCACTGTTCTTTTCTTCCCCTCCTCCACTGTTCTCCATTGAGTTACCCGACCATTTTTCATTAACCCTTCCCTCACTGTTCTTCCCATATAATGTATATGTCTAATGTGTGCCTCTGTCTCTCCTCTTCCCCCCTTGTTATCCCCTCTCGCAGTGCCTCTTGGTGGTCTCCCCCTCGCCTTCTCTCTCTCCCTCGGGGTCTCAGTCACCTGGCTGTGGTTGGGCGCTGTCCGCTGAGCTGGTGCTGATCGCTGTCTGTGGTCTCACACATTTATGATCTCCACAATGCTGATCGATACTGAACAAAGAAGATTTACAACTGTTAGTAATCAATGGAAAATGATGCGATTTTAGGATTGACTTTACTATGCGACAAAGTAAAGCAATGATATTTCCCATCATGCACCTTCCATAGGCGCACCGCTCCGGTCTCGGTTGATATTTGGCCATGTTGGACCATTCTGCCTTTGAAAAACAAAACGTTAAACTTTTTTCTTATGACGGGGAATCTTTTATTCCTATCAACAGGTCTAGTATCTAAACTCTCAGGTCTCACTCAGACGTCCATTTTTCACGTACGCGTTGCGTCCGTATTTTTCAAGGATAGTACATGTTCCCATTCTCATCTATGGGGCTGTTTAGGTGTCCATTCTTTTTGTGGATTGAGTGTCTGCAAAAAAGGAAAAAGATCCCATGTCCGTGTTTGATCCAAGACACATCAAGCTGGTGGTGACGTCCAGGCTTCCCTGTGCAGGCGCCCCCTGGAGAATGAAAGAGGTACTGCAGGAGGGAAGGCAGATACTGCGATACGTGGGCAGGTATCACTGCATTCTGGAGTGGAGTCCGCACCTACCACACAGGGTTATACCCAGGATCACCGCACCCCGGCCACAGACTCCGAGCACTGGTATAAGCCGGGGCGGGGTGTCTGTGGGAACACACCTTGGATGCTGGATGTAGCTGCAGGTTGAGCATTACTGGACTCCATCCAGCTGTAATTACCATTAATGATCAGCTCACATGAAGCTGCTTAGTGGGCGGGAGCACAATTCTCTCTACATTGTGGTACCCTGTATTATACTGCAGAAAAGGGGAGAGCTTGGGACCCCTACAGGAGATATGGGCAGTGTATGGGGGGCAGTAAACATCCAGCATGCCTTAGTGTAGAGATGGGGTGCTATACACATCTCTATTATGAGTTATATGGCGGGCAGTTATTATTACTGCTGCATAGTGGAGTGGTGTGAGGCTGGGGTACCATACACTATATTGGCAGAGTGTGAGGTTGGGGTACCATACACTATATGGGCAGTGTGTGCACTCACCCCACCTGAGTGTGATGCTGGGGTACCATACACTATATGGGCAGTGTGTGCACTCACCCCACCTGAGTGTGATGCTGGGGTACCATACACTATATGGGCAGTGTGTGCACTCACCCCACCTGAATGTGAGGCTGGGGTACCATACACTATATGGGCAGTGTGTGCACTCACCACACCTGAGTGTGAGGCTGGGGTACCATACACTATATGGGCAGTGTGTGCACTCACCACACCTGAGTGTGAGGACGGGGTACCATACACTATATGAGCAGTGGGTGCACTCACCACACCTGAGTGTGAGGACGGGGTACCATACACTATATGGGCAGTGTGTGAGGTTGGGGTACCATACACTATATGGGCAGTGTGTGCACTCACCACACCTGAGTGTGAGGCTGGGGTACCATACACTATATGGGCAGTGTGTGCACTCACCACACCTGAGTGTGAGGCTGGGGTACCATACACTATATGGCAGTGTATGTGGCTGGGCTACCATGCACTATATGGGCAGTGTGTGCACTTAGCTCATCTGAGTGTGAGGCTGGGGTACCATGCACTATATGGGCAGTGTGTGCACTCACCACACCTGAGTGTGAGGCTGGGGGTGATGGGAGCCGCCTCCATTAGCAGCAGTGCTGGGTGGGGGATAATGGCTTCTACGTGCAGCGTGGCTGAGTGTGCGGGGGTGTGGAGTGACAGCTCACCTGCCAGGTACTCAGGTGTGCAGCTGCAGGTGGAGCCTCCTCTCATCTTTACCCCTTATTTGGTCTCTTTTCTCTCTGTAATTATCAGCCTCGTTGTTCATTTATTAAGAGGCAGCAATAAACAGGAAATACCGCACACGCGACTCATCCCGGATCAGTCATGAGCGGCTCCTGCTCCTCTCCATCTAGGGCTCCATCACGTCCTTCACGTCCATGCAGGTGAAGCAGGACACCGCCTGCTGCAGGATCACCGGCTGGGGCTGCACGCTCCACACGGCATGGTGCACCCATAGGTGGCCAAAAATAGCAGAGTGATTCAGCGTCTACACAACACTGCCCCTCCCCGTCCCCTACATATGTCACCTGTCCCTCCATAACATTAAACTGTCCCAGCTATATATCTCACCTGTGCCCCCTCCATACACATCACCTGTCCCTCCATATATCTCACGTGTTTCCTATACAATCTAACCTGTCCCTTTATCACCTCAAGTCTCAAGTGCACACATTTTAACTGTCCCCTCTATATATCTCAGCGGCCGACCTCATCGATATTTATTGCCCATGACAGTTTTTCTGAGACCCTTCCAAACCTTCATTGCTCCTAGTCCTTACTACTGTAATATTCTCTCATTCACCTGTATGTCAAAATATCTCACCTGTCCTTTCTATACATAACAATTGTCTACGTCCATTCAGCTACAAACATTTCAAGTGACCCCTACAAACCTTTTCACCTGTCCTTCCAAATATCTCAACTGTCCCCTCCCTACGTCTCACCTGTCCCCTCAATTCAACTCTCCTTCTTCCTCCATACATCTCACCTACCCCCTCCATAATCTCACCTGCCCCCTCCATAATCTCACCTACCCCCTCCATAATCTCACCTGCCCCCTCCATAATCTCACCTGCCCCCTCCATACATCTCTCCTGTCCCCTCCATACATCTCTCCTGTCCCCTCCATAATCTCACCTGCCCCCTCCATACATCTCTTCTGTCCCCTCCATACATCTCTCCTGTCCCCTCCATACATCTCACCTGCCACCTCCATACATCTCACCTGTCCCCTCCATACATCTCACCTGCCCCCTCCATACATCTCTCCTGTCCCTTCCATTAATCTCTCCTGTCTCCGCCATACATCTCACCTGTCCCCTCCATACATCTCACCTGTCCTTCCATACATCTCACCTGCCCCCTTCATACATCTCACCTGCCCCCTTCATACATCTCACCTGCCCCCTTCATACATCTCACCTGCCCCCTTCATACATCTCACCTGCCCCATTCATACATCTCACCTGCCCCCTCCATACCTCTCACCTGTCCTTCCACACCTCTCACCTGTCCTCTCCATACATCGCACCTGTCCCCTCCATACATCTCACCTGTCCTCTCCATACATCTCACCTTTCCTTCCATGCATCTCACCTCTCCTTTCATGCATCTCACCTGTCCCCCTCCATACATCTCACCTGTCCCTCCATACATTTCACCTGTCCTTCCTTACATCTCACCTGCTCCCTTCATACATCTCACCTGCTCCCTTCATACATCTCACCTGCCCCATTCATACATCTCACTTGCCCCCTCCATACCTCTCACCTGCCCCCTCCATACCTCTCACCTGTCCTTCCACACCTCTCACCTGTCCTCTCCATACAGCTCACCTGTCCTCTCCATACATCTCACCTGTCCCATCCATTCATCTCACCTGTCCCCTCCACACATCTCTCCTGTCCCCTCCATACATATCACCTGTCCCCTCCATGCTCTCACCTGTCCCCTCCATACATCTCACCTGTCACCTCCATACATCTCACCTGTCCCCTCCACACATCTCACCTGTCCCCTCCATACATCTCACCTGTCCCCTCCACACATCTCACCTGTCCCCTCCATACATCTCACCTGTCCCCTCCACACATCTCACCTGTCCCTTCCATACATCTCACCTGTCCCTCCACACATCTCACCTGTCCCCTCCATACATCTCACCTGTCCCCTCCATACATATCACCTTCCCCTCCATACATATCACCTGTCCCCTCCATACATATCACCTGTCCCCTCCATACTTTCACCTGTCCCCTCCATACATCTCACCTGTCCCCTCCATACATCTCACCTGTCCCTTCAAAACATCTCACCTGTCCCTCCATACATCTCACCTGTCCCCTCCATACTCTCACCTGTCCCCTCCATACTCTCACCTGTCCCTCCATACATCTCACCTGTCCCCTCCATACATCTCACCTGTCCCTTCAAAACATCTCACCTGTCCCCTCCATACATCTCACCTGTCCCCTCCATACTCTCACCTGTCCCTCCATACATCTCACCTGCCCCTCCATACATCTCACCTGTCCCCTCCATACTCTCACCTGTCCCCTCCATACATCTCACCTGTCCCCTCCATACATCTCACCTGTCCCCTCCATACTCTCACCTGTCCCCTCCATACATCTCACCTGTCCCTCCATACATCTCACCTGCCCCTCCATACATCTCACCTGTCCCCTCCATACTCTCACCTGTCCCCTCCATACTCTCACCTGTCCCCTCCATTACATCTCACCTGTCCCCTCCATACATCTCACCTGTCCCCTCCATACATCTCACCTGTCCCCTCCATACTCTCACCTGTCCCCTCCATACTCTCACCTGTCCCCTCCATACTCTCACCTGTCCCCTCCATACTCTCACCTGTCCCCTCCATACATCTCACCTGCCCCTCCATACATCTCACCTGTCACCTCCATACATCTCACCTGTCCCCTCCATACATCTCACCTGTTCCCTCCATACTATCACCTGTCCCTCCATACATCTCACCTGTCCCTCCATACATCTCACCTGTCCCTCCATACTCTCACCTGTCCCCTCCATACATCTCACCTGTCCCCTCCATACATCTCACCTGTCCCCTCCATACTCTCACCTGTCCCCTCCATACTCTCACCTGTCCCCTCCATACTCTCACCTGTCCCCTCCATACTCTCACCTGTCTCCTCCATACTCTCACCTGTCCCCTCCATACATCTCACCTGCCCCTCCATACATCTCACCTGTCACCTCCTTACATCTCACCTGTCCCCTCCATACATCTCACCTGTTCCCTCCATACTATCACCTGTCCCTCCATACATCTCACCTGTCCCTCCATACATCTCACCTGTCCCTCCATACTCTCACCTGTCCCCTCCATATTCTCACCTGTCCCTCCATACATCTCACCTGTTCCCTCCATACTATCACCTGTCCCTCCATACATCTCACCTGTCCCTCCATACATCTCACCTGTCCCTCTATACTCTCACCTGTCCCTCCATACATCTCACCTGTCCCGTCCATACTCTCACCTGTCCCCTCCATATTCTCACCTGTCCCTCCATACATCTCACCTTCCTCCAGCTGACGTCACCACCTCTTTCATCCATGTTTGTATCTAGGGACAACAGTTGACATCATTGTAAATAAAGAGAACTGAGTCCTGAGCAGATGAGTCAGGAAACCACACAAATATCTTACAACGCAAATTTTTGTCCTCTGGCTATAGGTGCGGATGTAGTGACATCAGCCGAAGAAAGATCTATGGAGTGATTACTTCACAATCACCATGACGGGGAAGCCCTAAATGGCAGGTTTATCTATAATGTGCTGGTGACATTGAAGCTGACCTAGGTGACGCCATTACAGCATACCAATGCAAAACCTATGGGCACCTCAGGCTGTGTTCACACTAAGGTTTTGGAGGAGTGTTTTTTATATATCAATAAATCCACTTTGCTGGTCTTATGAGCTTTTTTTGTGTATTTTTTTGTTCTTGAAGGGGTTATGAAAAACACTTCGAAAAATATCAAACCCATGATACTTCTTTGACACTGATTCTGATGTATCACACTCCAAACCAGGCTTTGTCCAATCAAAAAGCTGCAAAAAAAAAACAAAACATCAGGAAAAAAAACTATTACAAAACTAGTCAGGAAAACTCCAAAAATTCCCAAAATTCCTCAAGCAGTTTCCACTTCAAAAACTTAATGGCTCAAAAAAAAACTCCATGTGCGGGGCCCAGTCTAAAATTCACCTATTGAATTATTAGAGAGACTTTAGTATCAGCTGCTTCCATCCACCATGCTTTATACTGCAGCTCTGCTTGCCATGTAAAAGCACGAGCTTTACAAGAAGTCAGAATGGATATTTACTGCAATAACTGAAGAAATTACATTATCAGTGAGAAGATGATTATCTTGTAAAGGCTTCACACAGGCAGAAGGGAAAAAGACCTAATAATAGGGAGCAGTCTTTAGATCCAATATGAGACAGTGCATATAAATACTCAAAACTTAGAGATTGTTTTCACATATCCATGAAGCACGTTATGGATTGCTACATGTGTGAAAGATCATAACCACCATCAGTACATGAGTATGGCACCAGAATCATTATCAGTACAAAAATACAGCACCAGAACTACTGTCAGTACATATACACAGCACCAAGCATAATGCAGTGATCAAAAGTATATCTTGAAGCTTCAATTCTCAGTATGTCCTTAACAATGGTAAAGAAATGCTGGGAGTTGTAATCATCCATCATCAGACTGCTGACCATACAGCAACCACAGTACTGATGAGACTTAGTCACATTTACATCCAGGTACCTTATAGGTGACATTTTCTCTGATTAAAGTAGTTTCCATCCATTTTGACTCCACATAGTACAGACACCATAATGAGATTTCATGAACAGAACTCGTCTTTGCAGATTTCCCTCTTCTACTTCTTCATCAGCAAATCCCAACACTTTTCACTTAAAAATAAAAGTATCTTTATACTGTCCCTTAAAATAAATATCTCCAATGCTGCACCCCTGAAAAAAATAATTGCCTCTCACTGTGATTCCTGCACAAAATACCCCCTACTCTGCCCCTTTCAATAATATAATTCTCTCCATAATATCCTTCCACACTGCCCCTCTCCATAATATTCCCCCCTCTGCCCTGCTCTATAATATTTCCTCCACAATGCCCCTTTCTATAATATCCCCTTCCCCCAGTGCCCCTCTCCATACCATCCTCCCACACTACCCATCTCCATAATATTCCCTCCACACTGCCCCTCTCCATAATATCACCCTTCCCCAGTGCCCCTCTCCATAATATCCCCCTTACCTCCCCAGTGCCCATCTCCTTAATATCCCCCTTCCACACTGCCCCTCTCCATAATATTTCCCTCTCCCACTGTCCCTTTCCATAACATCTCCCTCCCCCACTGCCCCTTTCCATAATATCTCCCTCTCCCACTGCCCCTCTCCATAATATCTTCCCATATTGCCCCTCAACATATTTACTCCACATTACCCCTTTCCATAATATCCCCCTCCACCAGTGCCCCTCTCCATAATATCCTGCCACATTGCCTCTCTCCATATTATTCCCTCCACATTGTCCCTCGCCATAATATTCCCTCCACACTGGCCCTCTCCATAATATTCCCTCCACACTGCCCCTCTCCATAATATCGCCCTCCCCCAAGATAAAATCCCTCTACTCTTTGTTATATTATGCCCTCTTTAACAATCCCTCATATTGCCCAACCACCGTGCGGAGCTGCCGCCCCACCACCGTGCGGAGCTGCCGCCCCACCACCGTGCGGAGCTGCCGCCCCACCACCGTGCGGAGCTGCCGCCCCACCTACACCCCACCTACTGTCTCCTCCCCATAATCCTATAGAATGTAAGCCCGCAAGGGCAGGGCCCTCTTCCCTCTGTACTAGTCTGTCTACTGTAACTTGTATATGTATTTTGTATGTAACCCCCTTCTCATGTACAGCACCATGGAATCAATGGTGCTCTATAAATAAATAATAATAATAATAATAATAATATTGTGGCCCTCTCCATAATATTCCCTCCACACTGCCTCTCTCCATAATATTCACTCCACACTGGCCCTCTCCATAATATTCCCTCCACACTGCCCCTCTCCATAATATCCCCCTCCCCCAAGATAAAATCCCTCTACTCTTTGTTATATTATGCCCTCTTTAAAAATCCCTCATATTGTGGTTTGTCAGTAACCCCAATCCTCCTCCCTCCCTGATAATTACACATTCAATCGTCAGCTCCTCTGCGGAGCGCTTACCGGAGATAGTTGTCAATAATGCCTCTGCGGGGTCGGCTGCAGCGTGATGACATCAGCAATGCACTGAACTCATCACGCTGCTGTATGTTGGGCTCGGGGATGACGGGAGCTCTCCTCCCCTCTGCGCTCTTCTACCCCAGCCCCGGAGCCACAGTATTCACGTCTGAAAGATGCAAATATATTTGAATTTTGGAAGGAGGGAGCAGCATCTGCCTGACAGGTCCGTGGGCCGTATGTTGTGCAGGCTTGGTCTAGGGTGACCCTCTTGCCAATTTGTGGTTGACCTTGCAGTAACATACCCTTTACATGCAATTTTAGATGTGTTGGTGCACGTATTATGCAGCTTAATTCCTAGTCTATGTCTTCTTGCTTTGTGACGTTGATGTGAAGTTCATCTTATTGTCATAAGATAAGGAAGGGCGACAGGCACGTGATTTTATGAGCGCACTATAATCAAGTGAAAGTGAAGCTTACAGGGCGGAGATGTTATTATGTAAATAATAACATATATGTGTGACCGAAATAGAGCACCAGGGAAGAGTGAGCTGGAAACAATGTATCTTCAGGCTACAACAATGACAATAAACACTGCATTTTTTTTGTGATGCTGCATTTGTCAGGCAAAGTTCATATGATTTTTCAACAGTGAATAAAAATAGTTTTATTCACCAAAAATGTTGCAAAAAAATGCTGCAAAAACCCATCAGTAGTTGTGATTTTTACAGTTTTTTTGCTTTCTTTAGGTGAAAAAACACGCTGCAAAAATGCTGAAAAATGGACATTTTGCACAAATTTATTCAGGAAAAAAAAAAGCTGGGTGTGCAGGGTGAGATTTCTGAAATATCGGAGCCTTTGCTGTAAAGACAAATACTTTTTTGCAGAAAAAAATGCAGCAAGAATGCCACGTGTGAACAGAGCCTTGTTGCTGCAATTCAGGTAAAAATCTTACCATAAAGACAAATGATTCATGTAAAATGATGGGGAGTGCACGGACTGTATCTGTTTATGGCACCTCGCAAATAAAACCCATTGAACATACTGGACAAAGAGAATTTGATCATTAAAGTCAATGGCTGCTCACTCTCCCCAGTGCTCGCTGCCTGGGGGTGACCCTCGACTGTGCTCTCTCCTTCAAGATACATACCCCAGGCTTTCCACCTATTGACAACTCAAAAATATCTCCCGCATTCGTACATTTCTTTCCCATGAAGTTGCAAAAACACTAGTGCATGCCCTCATTATCTCCCGCCTGGACTACTGCAACCTCCTGCTCTATGGCCTCTGTTTAAACACTCTTGCACCTTTTAAATGCATTCTAAACTCTGCTGCCCGACTCATCCACGTCTCCCCCCGCTATTCCACGGCTGCTCTTCTTTGTCAATCTCTTCCCATTGCCCAACGACTCCAGTTCTAAACACGAACCATGACCTACAAAGACATTCACAACCTGTCTGCTCCTTACATCTGTGACTTAAGGCCCAGTCACACGCAGTGACGTATCTAACGATATATCGCCGGAGTCACAGATTCCGTGACGCACATCCGGCATCGTTAGTGACATCATTAACCATTAACGATGGAAAATACTCATCAAATCGTCCATCGTTGACACGTCGTTCATTTTCGAAAAATCGTTGATTGTTGAGGATGCAGGTTGTTCGTCGTTCTCGATGCAGCACACATCGCTGTGTGTGACGCCTCGGGAATGACTAGCTACAGCTTACCTGCGTCCCGCCGGCAATGAGGAAGGAAGGAGGTGGGCGGGATGTTACGTCCCGCTCATCTCTGCCCCTCCGCTTCTATTGGGCAGCCGCTTAGTGACGTCGTTGTGACGCCGCACAAACCGCCCCCCCCCTTAGAAAGGAGGCGGTTCGCCGGCAACAGCGACGTCACTAGGCAGGTAAGTCCGTGTGACGGCTCCTAACGATATTGTGCGCCACGGGCAGCGATTTGCCCGTGTCGCACAAATGACGGGGGCGGGTACGCTCGCTAGCGATATCGCTGCATGTGATGGGGCCTTTAGTCTCCTGGTACCTACCTGTACGCAACCTCAGATCCTCACAAGATCTCCTTCTCTACTCATCTCTCATCTCCTCTTCTCACAATCTCATCCAAGATTTCTCCCGCACCTCCCCAATACTCTAGAATTCTCTATCCCAATATATCAGTCTCTCGCCTACCTTGAAAAGTTTCAAAAGAACCTGAAGACCCACCTCTTCCAACAAGCCTACAACCTGCCAAAACCCTCAGTCCGCTATAGTGCCAAATGACAATCTTTACTCTCACCTACTGTAACCTCACCCATCCCTTGTAGACAGGGAGCCCTCGCGGGCAGGGTCCTCTCTCCTCCTGTAGACTGTGAGCCCTCGCGGGCAGGGTCCTCTCTCCTCCTGTAGACTGTGAGCCCTCGCGGGCAGGGTCCTCTCTCCTCCTGTAGACTGGAAGCCATTGTGGGCAGGGTTCTCTCTCCTCCTCTAGACTGGGAGGCCTCATGGGCAGGGTCCTCTCTCCTCCTGTAGACTGTGAGCCCTGGCGGGCAGGGTCCTCTCTTCTCCTGTAGACTGTGAGCCCTCGCGGGAAGGGTCCTCTTTCCTCCTGTAGACTGTGAACCCTCACGGGCAGGGTCCTCTCTCCTCCTGTAGACTGTGAGCCCTCGCAGGCAGGGTGCTCTCTTCTTCTGTAGCCTGTGAGCCCTCGTGGGCAGGGTCCTCTCTCCTCCTGAAGACTGGGAGCCCTTGTGGGCAGGGTCCTCTCTCCTCCTATAGACTGTGAGCCCTCGTGGGCAAGGTCCGCTCTCCTCCAGTAGACTGGGAGCCCTCATGGGCAAAGTCCTCTCTCCTCCTGTAGACTGTGAGCCCTCGCGGGCAGGGTCCTCTCTCCTCCTTTAGACTGGAAGCCCTCGCGGGCAGAGTTCTTGCTCCCCTTGTAGACTGTGAGCCCTCATGGGCAGGGTCCTCTCTCCTCCTGTAGACTGTGAGCCCTCGCGGGCAGGGTCCTCTCTTCTTCTGTACCAGTCTGTGCCTTGTATTGTTCATGATTATTGCACTTGTCCCTATTATGTATACCCCTTGTCACACGTAAAGCGCCATGGAATAAATGGCGCTATAATAAATAATAATAATAATAATAAAAAATAATAATAATAATAATAATGATGTGGAATTTGGAATAGAATCTTCTACAAAATCCACATTGTATATGCACACAGACTTTTTTGAAAGTTTTCCTAGGTGACATTCCTTCCTGAAAACTCTGTCAATCTGCCTGAAAAAGACTCAGCGCGTACGTAACCAAAGAAAGTCTGTGTGAACTCACCCTATATATAGCCCCGCACTGCACTGTGCATAGGGCCTCATTCACACATCAATGATTATTCTGGTAGTCATCACTTATTTTGTATAGGAATGTCAGCAGTTTTTGCCATCAGTCTCGTCAGTAATCTTCACTGATGAAAAAAGTAAATACATTAAATGATAAATCTTATTTACTGCAATGATAATCACGGGCAGCACACAGATTGCACCCTGATGTCGCCCAGGTTGTGGACTTGTACAAGTAACATTAATCTATGTAGTATTCTAGTGGAAAGAATCGCACTCACCACTGTATCGTGGTGGTCCGCTGGGGTTATGATTAAGACTCGGACGAGTCGAAACGTGTCAATGGTCACTCTGTGTGACATCCGATATTATGGATTACTAAGGATAAAAAGAAGTTATATTTTAATAGAGGATCCAGTTTAGTTTTTCTATGGATTTTTAATATTTGACGTCCCCATGATTCTTTTGGTGGATATGCCATCTGCAGAAAAACACAGATGTGTGAACAGCACCATAGATTATAATGGGTACCTGTTCTACTCGTACATACAATGCACCCTGTAGTGCTGCCATATACATACAATGCACCCTGTAGTGCTGCCATATACATACAATGCACCCTGTAGTGCTGCCATATACATACAATGCACCCTGTAGTGCTGCCATATAGATGCAATACACCCTGTAGTGCTGCCATATACATACAATACACCTTGTAGTGCTGCCATATACATACAATGCCCCCTGTAGTGCTGCCATATACATACAATGCACCCTGTAGTGCTGCCATATACATACAATACACCCTGTAGTGCTGCCATATACATACAATGCCCCCTGTAGTGCTGCCATATACATACAATGCACCCTGTAGTGCTGCCATATACATACAATGCACCCTGTAGTGCTGCCATATACATACAATGCACCCTGTAGTGCTGCCATATAGATGCAATACACCCTGTAGTGCTGCCATATACATACAATACACCTTGTAGTGCTGCCATATACATACAATGCCCCCTGTAGTGCTTCCATATACATACAATGCACCCTGTAGTGCTGCCATATACATGCAATACACCCTGTAGTGCTGCCATATACATACAATGCACCCTGTAGTGCTGCCATATACATACAATGCACCCTGTAGTGCTGCCATATACATGCAATACACCCTGTAGTGCTGCCATATACATACAATACACCCTGTAGTGCTGCCATATACATACAATACACCTTGTAGTGCTGCCATATACATACAATGCACCCTGTAGTGCTGCCATATACATGCAATACACCCTGTAGTGCTGCCATATACATACAATACACCTTGTAGTGCTGCCATATACATACAATGCCCCCTGTAGTGCTGCCATATACATACAATACACCCTGTAGTGCTGCCATATACATACAATGCACCCTGTAGTGCTGCCATATACATACAATGCACCCTGTAGTGCTGCCATATACATACAATACACCTTGTAGTGCTGCCATATACATACAATGCCCCCTGTAGTGCTGCCATATACATACAATGCACCCTGTAGTGCTGCCATATACATACAATACACCCTGTAGTGCTGCCATATACATACAATACACCTTGTAGTGCTGCCATATACATACAATGCCCCCTGTAGTGCTGCCATATACATACAATGCACCCTGTAGTGCTGCCATATACATACAATACACCTTGTAGTGCTGCCATATACATACAATGCCCCCTGTAGTGCTGCCATATACATACAATGCACCCTGTAGTGCTGCCATAT
Source organism: Anomaloglossus baeobatrachus (assembly GCF_048569485.1). Classification (NCBI taxonomy): domain Eukaryota; kingdom Metazoa; phylum Chordata; class Amphibia; order Anura; family Aromobatidae; genus Anomaloglossus; species Anomaloglossus baeobatrachus. The sequence goes on from NC_134362.1 coordinate 34,836,479, forward strand.
ACATACAATGCACCCTGTAGTGCTGCCATATACATACAATGCACCCTGTAGTGCTGCCATATACATGCAATACACCTTGTCGTGCTGCCATATACATGCAATACACCCTGTAGTGCTGCCATATACATACAATACACCTTGTAGTGCTGCCATATACATACAATGCCCCCTGTAGTGCTGCCATATACATACAATGCACCCTGTAGTGCTGCCATATACATACAATGCACCCTGTAGTGCTGCCATATACATACAATGCACCCTGTAGTGCTGCCATATACATGCAATACACCCTGTAGTGCTGCCATATACATACAATACACCTTGTAGTGCTGCCATATACATACAATGCCCCCTGTAGTGCTTCCATATACATACAATGCACCCTGTAGTGCTGCCATATACATACAATGCACCCTGTAGTGCTGCCATATACATGCAATACACCCTGTAGTGCTGCCATATACATACAATACACCTTGTAGTGCTGCCATATACATGCAATACACCCTGTAGTGCTGCCATATACATACAATACACCATGTAGTGCTGCCATATACAGTACATACAATGCACCCTGTAGTGCTTTCATATACATACAACGCACCCTGTAGTGCTGTCATATACATACATTGCACAGTGCAGCATATAAAGTAGATACAGTGCCTTGCAAAAGTATTCACCCCCCTTGAATTTTTCAACCTTTTCCCACATTTTAGGCTTCAAACTTAAAGATAAAAATGTTAGTGTTCTGGTGAAGAATCAACAACAAGTGGGACACAATTGTGAAGTTGAACGATATTTATTGCTTATTTTTAAACTTTTTTATAAAAAATAAATAACTGAAAATTGGGGCGTGCAATATTATTCATCCCCTTTAAGTTAATCCTTTGTAGCGTCACCTTTGCTGCGATTAGAGCACAAGTCGCTTGGGGTATGTCTCTACCAGTTTTGCACATGGAGAGGCTGAAATTCTCGCCCATTCTTCCTTTGTAAACAGCTGGAGCTGAGTGAGGTTGGATGGAGGTGTTTGTGAACAGCAGTTTTCAGCTCTTTCCACAGATTCTCGATTGGGTTCAGGTCTGGACTGTGACTTGGCCATTCTAAGACCTGGATACGGTTATTTGTGAACCATTCCATTGTAGATTTTGCTTTATGTTTGGGATCATTGTCTTGTTGGAAGACAAATCTCCGTCCCAGTCTCTGGTCTTTTGCAGACTCCTACAGGTTTTCTTCAAGAATAGTCCTGTATTTGGCTCCATTCATCTTACCATCAATTTTAGCCATCTTCCCTGTCCCCGCTGAAGAAAAAGCAGGCCCAAACCATGATGCTGCCACCACCATGTTTGACAGTGGGGCTGGTGTGTTCAGGGTGATGAGCTGTGTTGTTTTTATGCCAACATATCGTTTGGCATTGTGCCCAAAAAGTTTGATTTTGGTTTCATCTGACTAAAGCATTTTCTTCCACATGTTTGGTGTCTCCCAGGTGGCTTGTGGCAAACTGTAAATGACACTTTTTATGGATATCTTTGAGAAATGGCTTTCTTCTTGCCACTCTTCCATAAAGGCCAGATTTGTGCAGTGTACGACTGATTGTTGTCCTATGGACAGACTCTCCCACCTCAGCTGTAGATCCCTGCAGATCATCCAGAGTGATCATGGGCCTCTTGGCTGCATCTCTGATCAGTCTTCTCCTTGTTTGAGATGACAGTTTGGATGGACGGCCGGGTCTTGGTAGATTTGCAGTGGTATGATCCTCCTTCCATTTCAATATGATCGCTTGCACAGTGCTCCTTGGGATGTTTAAAGTTTTGGAAATCTTTTTGTAACCAAATCCGGCTTTAATCTTTTCCACAACAGTATCACGGACCTGCCTGTTGTGTTCCTTGGTCTTCATGATGCTATTTGCGCTTTACACAGAACACTGAGGCTATCACAGAGCAGGTGCATTTATACGGAGACTTGATTACACACAGGGGATTATATTTATCATCATCAGTCATTTAGGATAACATTGGATCATTCAGAGATCCTCAATCAACTTCTGGAGTGAGTTTGCTGCACTGAAAGTAAAGGGGATGAATAATATTGCACGCCCCGATTTTCAGTTTATTCTTTGTTACAAAACTTTAAAATAAGCAATAAAGTTCGTTCAACTTCACAATTGTGTCCCACTTGTTGTTGATTCTTCACCAGAACATTAACATTTTTATCTTTATGTTTGAAGCCTGAAATGTGCGAAAAGGTTGAAAATTTCAAGGGGGCTGAATACTTTCACAAGGCACTGTATATAAAGTCTATATACCCCTTTTAAAATATGAGGTTTCTGGGTTTTTATCATGAAACAAATACCAAGAAGAAGTAATTTCAGAAATGTTTCCACCATTAATATCCCCCATAAATCTATTGAAAAACTAAATAAAATCTTTATTTATGTAAAAAGGAAAAATAAAGAATTAAAATAATGTGGTTGCATAAATATGCACACCCTTACACTAATACCTTGTTGAAGTTTAAATTTAGGATAGCATTCAGTCTTTTTGGGGCGCAGTCTATCATAGGGCTTGGCTAGAATTTGCTTACCTTTGCCCCCTCCTCCTTGCAGTAGCTCCACCTGTCAGGTTGCAGGGGAATCGCCTGTATACAGCGCCCTCTTCAGGTCACCTACAGATTTTCAAATGGATTCAGGTCTGGGCCATTCCAAAAGTTTGATCTATTGGGCGAGGCCGTTCTTTTGCTGATTTGGAGGTCGCTTAGGGTTGCTGTGCTGAAAGGTGAAATTCCTCTTCAACTTCAACTTTTTAGCAGGGGCCAAAGAGTTTGATACAAAATGAACTGATATTTGAAACTTTTCCTAATTCCATCCACCTTGACTAAAGCTCTATTTACAACTTCCAAAAACAGCCTCAAAGCACAATGCTGCCTCCACCATGCCTCACTGTGGGCATGGTGATCTTTTGATGATGTGCTGCATTAGCTTTGCACCAAACATCACTTTTGGAATAAAAGGCCAAAGAGTCTCATCAAACCATAACACATTTTCCCACAATCTTTTGGCTTTGATGTTTATGTAAGAAGAGGCGCCCATCTTGTCACAATACCCCACAGACCAGACATCGGAAGAATATGGGAGATTGTTGTCATGTGCAGGACACAACTAGTACTTTCTAGAAATCTCTGCAGCTCCTTTAATGTTGCTGTCAGCCTCCTGGATCAATTTTTTTCTTGGATTTTCATCAATTATTGAGGGGCATCCAATTCCAGGTAATGTGTTGTGCAAAATTTTAGCCACTTCGGGGTGACGTCTTCAGTGTCCCATGGTAGACCTAATGCCATAGAAAAAATGTATACGCTTCTCGTGACCAATAACTTTCACTAAGGCGATCCCTTTGCTGTGTTGTCAGCTGTTTATGGATCATGGCTTGTGCTGTGAAACGCAAGTAACGTCAGGAAAATCCTCCTAGAACAGCGAAACTTTACAGTAGGGTGACATTAAAGATGGAGAAGATTCTGAAATTATTCTTCTTGGCATGATTTTTTGTTACATGACAAACACCCAGAATTTTAATAAGGGTGTGTATACTTTCTATAGCCACTATATATTGCACAACACAGGACTGTACATAAATATTGTACAGGACAGGAGTATATGTCTACATTGCACCACTATACAGTAAACGCACCTATAACGCACCAATACCGCACGCCTCTGGCCGCACACCCTCTGTTCCGCGTCAGTATCCCACTCCCCCTTCTTCCCAGTCGATTCCCCCTCGCGCATGCTCAGTAGTTTGGAGCTGTGCGCGCCTGCGCAGTGCTCAGTAGGGTACTGTGCCCCTCAAACATGGCCGAGCTGCAGCGGCCAAGATGCTGAGATTTTCCGTGGGAAGGGAGGATTGCGGGCAGCCATGGCGAGGCTGGCTGACTACTTCATAGTGGTGGGATACGACCATGAGAAGACAGGTATGTGCGGCCTCACAGCGCCGCTGCTTCTGCTGTACTGGCTCTGTGACGTGATGGGGATGCTGCAGCTGCCTGGGTCCCCCCCCACACTTATATATTTGGGATCGTCCCCCCCGTGCATCTTACTGCGGTTGGCACAAACTATGTGTTCAGTTTTGGGGGGAGCCGCAGTTGTTATCCCCGTCCAGCCACTACCCCAGTGTTTTGTAAATTGGGAATGTCTCCCTCCCCTCATGTCACATCCTGAGTGACGCAGGGGGATGTCCTCTCCAGCACAGGGCTGCAGCACGGCTGTCAGATGGCAGCCATCACTAAGGGGGTGTCCCCAAAATCACCCACTGTGCCGGATAAAAAGGATTGCAGTGTGTGCCCACTGAGGCATGGGGTGCAGGGCATGTGCCCACTGAGGCATAGGGTGCAGGGCATGTGCCCACTGAGGCATAGGGTGCAGGGCATGTGCCCACTGAGGCATGGGGTGCAGGGCATGTGCCCACTGAGGCATGGGGTGCAGGGCATGTGCCCACTGAGGCATGGGGTGCAGGGCATGTGCCCACTGAGGCATGGGGTGCAGGGCATGTGCCCACTGAGGCGTGGGGTGCAGGGGATGTGCCCACTGAGGCAAGGGGTGCAGAGGAAGTGCTCACTGAGGCGGGGGGTGCAGGGCATGTGCCCACTGAGGCATGGGGTGCGGGGCATGTGCCCACTGAGGCATGTGGTGCAGGGCATGTGCCCACTGAGGCATGGGGTGCGGGGCATGTGCCCACTGAGGCATAGGGTGCAGGGCATGTGCCCACTGAGGCATGGGGTGCAGGGCATGTGCCCACTGAGGCATGGGGTGCGGGGCATTTGCACACTGAGGCGTGGGGTGCGGGGCATGTGCCCACTGAGGCGTGGGGTGCGGGGCATGTGCCCACTGAGGCGTGGGGTGCGGGGCATGTGCCCACTGAGGCGTGGGGTGCGGGGCATGTGCCCACTGAGGCGTGGGGTGCAGGGCATGTGCCCACTGAGGCGTGGGGTGCAGGGGATGTGCCCACTGAGGCAAGGGGTGCAGAGGAAGTGCTCACTGAGGCGGGGGGTGCAGGGCATGTGCTCACTGAGGCATGGGATGCAGAGGAAGTGCTCACTGAGGCATGGGGTGCAGGGCATGTGCCCACTGAGGCATGGGGTGCAGGGCATGTGCCCACTGAGGCATGGGGTGCAGGGGACGGGCCCACTGAGGCATGGGGTGCGGGGGACGGGCCCACTGAGGCATGGGGTGCGGGGGACGGGCCCACTGAGGCATGGGGTGCAGGGCATGTGCCCACTGAGGCATGGGGTGCAGGGCATGTGCCCACTGAGGCGTGGGGTGCAGGGGATGTGCCCACTGAGGCAAGGGGTGCAGAGGAAGTGCTCACTGAGGCGGGGGGTGCAGGGCATGTGCCCACTGAGGCATGGGGTGCGGGGCATGTGCCCACTGAGGCATGTGGTGCAGGGCATGTGCCCACTGAGGCATGGGGTGCGGGGCATGTGCCCACTGAGGCATAGGGTGCAGGGCATGTGCCCACTGAGGCATGGGGTGCAGGGCATGTGCCCACTGAGGCATGGGGTGCAGGGCATGTGCCCACTGAGGCATGGGGTGCAGGGGACGGGCCCACTGAGGCATGGGGTGCGGGGGACGGGCCCACTGAGGCATGGGGTGCGGGGGACGGGCCCACTGAGGCATGGGGTGCAGGGGACGGGCCCACTGAGGCATGGGGTGCAGGGGACGGGCCCACTGAGGCATGGGGTGCAGGGGACGGGCCCACTGAGGCATGGGGTGCAGGAGACGGGCCCACTGAGGCATGGGGTGCAGGAGACGGGCCCACTGAGGCATGGGGTGCAGGAGACGGGCCCACTGAGCCATGGGGGTGCAGGGGATGTCTGCTGAGCCATGTGGAGAGGGGGGTTCCAGTTTACAGTCTTTGCCCATTCTGTAGAATAGGAGTGTTCTTCCCCGCCCCCTTGGCGCTCTTGTATTGTACTGTGATGGGCTCCACTTAGGGTACCCAGTGCCCCCCCATATTCAGGCACCATCTATGCGGGCACCAGAGTCCTCCTGTCCGTTCATATCTGCAATTTTCCTTTGATGCCGCAGTATCGTCGGATTCACCATAATGATCTGTGCCACTGGCAAAGGCTGGGCCCTGGTTCATTGCCCAAACGTCTGCAGCTCTGCGGTGGGAACTTCTCCCTCATTCTGAAGTGTCTCGCTGATGATTTCTATCAGAAGGCCCCGTGTGCTGCTGGTAAATCACAATCCGGACATTGTGCGTCTTTTGCCTCTGAGGCCATTTCTGCAAAAAATGACAGCAGGCGGTGCAGCCATACTGGTCACTCCGGGTGAAGATCCTCAGTACTGAGTGTTCTCCCTAATATCACTTAATGCCAATGAATGAGGTGTAGGGTGGTAAAATCTTCCATTTAGTTATATTTTTCGGTCTCGTCCTGGGCCAGTATGGCTGCTGGCCCTGACATAGGTCATCCTCCAACGTCCCGTACACCCCGTCCTCCTCTGTTACTGTACACTGGCACTGATGAGCACCTCTATAGGAGCTGATGGCTGTCACCCAGCGTGCCCGGACCCATAAATGTCATTCATCCGTGTCTGTTACTTCCGTGCCTTTGTGTCAGCCAATATGGCAGCTTCCTGTAAGAGGGGGGGATGTATCACAATATGACGTGGAGATTTGCCGTTCAGGGATCTGGACGAGCCGGTGACGTCTGTGGCACCCGGCTTTCCCAGAAACAGATATGGTGGAGAGGAACAGCATGTAACAGTTGTACCCAGTGTAGATAAGGCTCTATCTGCTCACCAGACTGATACATTTTAGCAAACGATCAGGACATATCATTTGGGCCCTGTTCACACTCCATTTCTGCAGTGCGTCAGACGCTGGGGGGTTTCCATTTGCATCCTGTTCTCTAAAAGCTGGGCCATAGACTATAAGGGCCCATGAACAAGTCCATGTCCCTTTCTTGTCGGTCGGGCACAGAAAAGTAACAGAATGTTTCATTCCCAAATGGTTTCCCAGATTGGATACAATTGTGACAAAGCCTCAGCTCTTGCAGGGTATGGACTGGAAGTCGGGGGCCACGGAAATAGCTGAGAGCGTCTGAGCTACCGATTCTGCATCTATCATTTAGCTGGTACATGAAGAAAGTGCCACGTAATGGTACAGTGCACCAGCAGCTCTGACCGGTCATTGTCTGCTGGGGTCTGTGGTGGTCTGAAACCCACCTTCTATCCTCAGAGGCTCAGACTAGTTACATTTTTCATGGATTACATGCAGCCGGATTTGTGTGTGGCTCCAGCCTAAACTGTGTCAAAGCTCAGCAGTCTGAGCCTCTGATGAGATTTCAAGATGAGAACTTCGGACTCCATAGATGCCAGCGGACTATGCAGCCGAGCTGGAATCACTGGACCTAACGGAGGTATAAAGAAGTCGCCACTGACAAGAATAAGGAGAGATGATGTGATTCACTTGGCGGGAGCATTAATTATGGAGATGTAGTTTCTTGGTTGTCATAGAGATCTCACGTCTTCAGTTTTTTTTTTTTTGGCAGGTTGTGAAGTATTAGCTGTAGAGCTCTGATGGGGATGGTGTCATCGATCTGTAGACCTCTGATGGGGATGGTGTCATCGATCTGTAGACCTCTGATGGGGATGGGGTCGTTGAGCTGTAGACCTCTGATGGGGATGGGGTCGTCGAGCTGTAGACCTCTGATGGGGATGGGGTCGTCGAGCTGTAGACCTCTGATGGGGATGGGGTCGTCGATCTGTAGACCTCTGCCGGTGGGGTCATCGATCTGTAGACCTCTGCCGGTGGGGTCATCGATCTGTAGACCTCTGCCGGTGGCGTCGTCGAGTCGTAGACCTCTGGCGTCGTAGACCTCTGGCGTCGTCGAGTCGTAGATCTCTGGCGTCGTCGAGTCGTAGACCTCTGGCGTCGTCGAGTCGTAGACCTCTGGCGTCGTCGAGCCGTAGACCTCTGGCGTCGTCGAGCCGTAGACCTCTGGCGTCGTGGAGCCGTAGACCTCCGACGGTGGCGTTGTTGAGCTGTAGACCTCTGGCGGCTGCGAGCTTCAAACGCCCACGGCGGCAACCTTCAGACGTCCGGCGGCGAGCTGTTGACCTCTGGTGGAAAGAAGTCTAAAGGCCGCTTTACATGCTGCGACATTGCTAGCGATGTCGCTACCGATCACACCCGCCCTCGTTGTTTGTGCGTCACGGACAAATGGCTGCCCGTGGCGCACAATATCGCAGGTACGCGTAACACGTACTTACCTTCCTAGCGACGTCACTGTGGCCGGCGGACAAACTCTTTAAGGGGGTGGTTCGTGCGGCGTCACTGTGACGTCACACAGAGGCCCGCCAATAGAAGCGGAGGGGCGGAGAGCAGCCGCATTCACGTCACCCCCACCTCGTTGCCGGAGGCCGCTGGAACGCTGTTGTTCCTCGTTCCTGGGCTGTCACATGTAGCGATGTGTGCTGCCTCAGGAACAACAAACAACCTGTGTCCAAAATGAGCAACGATATTTGGGAAAGGAACGACGTGTCAACAATCAACGATTTTTTTGTTTGTTTTTCGGATCATTAGCAGTCGCTCATAAGTGTCCTTCGCAACGACGTCGCTAACGAGGCCGGATGTGCGTCACAAATTCCGTGACCCCGGCGATATCTCGTTAGCGATGTCGTTGCGTGTAACGGGGCCTTTAGGGATGTACAATTTCTCGTTGTAAATAGGTTTGTTTTGATTCACGGTAAACACAGACATTGGAAAATTTAACACACCAGCCGATATACACAAAAACCAATCGGATTGTTCAATCTGATTGAACGCTCCTCCGCTTTTGCTTTGCATTAGGCCGGCTTCACACCTTGCGATTAACTCGCACGAGTGCAATGTGAGAAAATGTGATTTTACAGGCACAAGTGTGATTCCAGCCTTAGTATGTATCATTGTCTATAATGTTTTATAAACTTGCCTAATTCTGGAAGTAGAGGTCAGTTCATTTGTATAACACCGGTCTTGCCCTTTATCCTATTTTCCCCCCAATTTTAGAAATCTCGGTTTTCTTTAGATCTTCCAGAAATCTCGTGATGTAGACAAAAAGCAGAAGTTTTTGTGACCACAATGAGGCTTCCGCTTCTTATTAGGGGAACTGTCCGTAACCTCTGACCTGTAACCAGAAATATCTATGTGCTAAATTTATACATGTGACCGTAAATCCATTGCTATTTTACAGACAATTCCTCTAAACTTTAGTTAATCTTTATGGTGATCAATGAAGCAGGTGACTGTTTTCGCTCTGCAATTGGGGGACTAAAATTAGGGTTTGTCTCAAGTTCTTAAATGGTTAAAATTGCAAAGTGCTTGTAGCAGAAGCAATAGGGTAATTGACCTGTTATTAAAAATCCCCGGTTCTCAAAGAACAGAATGATTTTTGATTCTACAGTTTGCTGTTTCTTCCAAGGTTATTGGCCACCTCTAGGCAAGGAACACAGCGCTTACAAGCTGTTTGCTGCAGAGCTTACAAGTGCAGGGCTGATGCCTGATGTTTTTCTGGATCCTTCCTGCTCCAGCCCCCTGCGCTCCTAAAGCAAAGCTGTTTCTGGAACTAACATCTGAGATCGCACAGTTCAGACTAGTCCCGCAACCATGTTGCTTATCTGAACTGCCAGTTTTAGGCAGTGCACCGCCCCTGGCAAGCAGGAAGCCATGGGGTGGTGGAGTGGCACGCTTCTGAAGAAAGAAAATTAGATGGCTCTTTTAATTAGTCCCCCCTTGTGTTGAGTATCCCCCCGTTATTGAATATTGAGAGCTGAAATATTAGTAACTTATATTGTTACAATTTCTTTGTTTTTCTTTGTCATGGATTGCCCATGGGATTCAGATCTGGGGGGAGTTTCCTGCCCATGGACCCAAAATGTCAATGTTTTGTTCACTGAGCCAATTACTTTTGCGTTGTGACTTGGTCTCCATCATGCTGGAAAAAGAGTCATCAGCAGATCGCTCCTGGACAGTTGGGAGAAATCACTCTTGAAGGATGTGCACATCCCATTCTTATTTCATCGCAATGATCTTGAGCAAAATTGTGTGTGAGCCCTCTCCATGGCTGGGAAGCCCCCGCACATGAGTGTGCTGCTCAGGAATCATGGCAGTGCTCACCTTTTGTTCTCCGGACGATCATAGAGATCGTCTATGATCAAAGAATATAATTTTACCCCAGTCCTCTGCAGTCCAATTTCTGTACTCCCTGCAGGATGCCAGTCTGTCCATGACAAGTTTGTTGCAGAAAAGTAGCTTCTTTGTTGCTCTTCACTACACCAATGCGCCTTCACCCCACTGTATGGGAAGATGCACGGACACCTGCCCGTTACCATTTTTGAACAAGCTCTGCACTAGTTTATTTAGGGGCAATGTAGTTGCCTGTAAAGCCCTTTTGATTAAAAAGCACGTGTTCCCTCGGAGGTAACCATGATAACAAGAAGACAATGTTTATAGGAACCAGCCACCTTTTAAAGCAACCAGTTTGTTCTTATCACACTGTCTTGCTGATTGTATTGTATTGTATTAGTTGCCTTGTCCTTGTTAACATTGCATTGTGTCAGTTGCTTTGTCCTGGTTAACATTGCATTATATCAGTTGCCTTGTCCTTGTTAATTTTGCATTGTGGCAGTTGCCTTGCCCTTGTTAACATTGCATTGTATCAGTTGCCTTGTCCTCGTTAACATAACATTGCATTGCATCAGTTACCTAATCCTTGTTAACATTGCATTGTATCAGTTGCCTTGTCCTTGTTAACATTACATTGTATCAGCTGCCTTCTGCTGGTTAACATTGCATTGTATCAGCTGCCTTGTCCTGGTTAACATTGCATTGTATAGCTGCCTTGTCCTTGTTAACACTTTCTTCTGAGCTAATGATGTGATTGAAATTATGTAAGCAAGTCAATTTGTGACTGGTTGAAATTGGATGTAAATGGGGATTTTGTGATGTTTTTTTTTCCTGGAAAAGAAGGATTCGTCTGATTACTCTTCATGACAATCTAAAGTTAATGCAAATTGTCACTATATAAATTGAAGCAGCAAAGATTGTGAAAACCAAAAGTTTTTTCATGGGGTCCTGGGTTCAAATCCCACCAAGCAAATTATTTGCAAGGAGTTTGTATGTTCTCCCCGTCTCCGTGGGTTTTCTCCAACACTACAAAGAAATAGTGATAGGGAATATAGATTGTGAGCCCCGATGGGGACAGTGATGATGCATGTAAAGCTTATTGCTTGAGGTGGTGAGCTATGCTGTACTGACCATAGGTGTTCATAATACAATGATTCAAACAGAGTTTTGCTCTGCAACATTGGAGGTGCTGGACGAATCCAGCCAGCTACAGAGCAGCACTTACAAGCTCTAAAGCAACGAGCTTGGAAGCACTGCCCTCTAATTACAAGTAAATTGCACCATTTTTAAAAGCAATAAGCAAGATTAACCATTTCTGTTAAGCATAATGCTTTCAGGAGACTCAGACGATGAAGGGCAGACGTGAAGATGACAGATTATTTCAACATTTTGGTTTCATGATCGTTTTATAACATTTGGTATTGATGTTTTATAGACTTTTTTTTATGACTATCCAGTAAAATCCAGAGTATATGTTAACATGGAGTTCAGATTAAAGGAATTATTCAAGATTAATCTTCAGTTTTCTACAATAAATGTGTTCTATTTAAAGACAACCTGTTACTCACCCATACGGTATGTAATTTTTTTTAAAGGGAACCTGTCACCACTTTTTCGGCCTATAAGCTGCAGCCACC
>NC_134362.1:34863275-34870775 GCF_048569485.1 Anomaloglossus baeobatrachus
GGTGAAGAAGAACCCGTTCACAACATCAACTGAAGTCCAGAACACTCTCAGTGAAGTAGGTGTATCTGTCTCTAAGTCAACAGTAAAGAGAAGACTCCATGAAAGTAAATACAAAGGGTTCACATCTAGATGCAAACCATTCATCAATTCCAAAAATAGACAGGCCAGAGTTAAATTTGCTGAAAAACACCTCATGAAGCCAGCTCAGTTCTGGAAAATTATTCTATGGACAGATGAGACAAAGATCAACCTGTACCAGAATGATGGGAAGAAAAAAGTTTGGAGAAGAAAGGGAACGGCACATGATCCAAGGCACACCACATCCTCTGTAAAACATGGTGGAGGCAACGTGATGGCATGGGCATGCATGGCTTTCAATGGCACTGGGTCACTTGTGTTTATTGATGACATAACAGCAGACAAGAGTAGCCGGATGAATTCTGAAGTGTACCGGGATATACTTTCAGCCCAGATTCAGCCAAATTCCGCAAAGTTGATCGGACGGCGCTTCATAGTACAGATGGACAATGACCCCAAGCATACAGCCAAAGCTACCCAGGAGTTCATGAGTGCAAAAAAGTGGAACATTCTGCAATGGCCAAGTCAATCACCAGATCTGAACCCAATTGAGCATGCATTTCACTTGCTCAAATCCAGACTTAAGACGGAAAGACCCACAAACAAGCAAGACCTGAAGGCTGCGGCTGTAAAGGCCTGGCAAAGCATTAAGAAGGAGGAAACCCAGCGTTTGGTGATGTCCATGGGTTCCAGACTTAAGGCAGTGATTGCCTCCAAAGGATTCGCAACAAAATATTGAAAATAAAAATATTTTGTTTGGGTTTGGTTTATTTGTCCAATTACTTTTGACCTTCTAAAATGTGGAGTGTTTGTAAAGAAATGTGACAATTCCTACAATTTCTATCAGATATTTTTGTTCAAACCTTCAAATTAAACGTTACAATCTGCACTTGAATTCTGTTGTAGAGGTTTCATTTCAAATCCAATGTGGTGGCATGCAGAGCCCAACTCGCCAAAATTGTGTCACTGGCCAAATATTTCTGGACCTAACTGTAACTATGGAAGAAGGAAAGCCCATGTAAGTCGGTCCATTCATGAATGTGTTCTGGAGGTCGGCGCCCGGTCTCCACTCCGCGCATCTTCTCTACTCATCCTGCAAATCCAATTTCCTCTTTCGCGATCTTCTTCCCCATGGACCCAACCCCTGGACCTTGTCCCAAACCCACATCCTCCGCTCCTGCACTCTGGGTCCCGGGGGGCTTCTTCACACCAGACTTTTTTTTTTCCTTGTCCATTTTATATTTTCCATTCTGTGATTAAGTTTCCATTTCCTCCTTCGCTCAATAAATCGGACTCCTCTGGCTTGTTAGCTTGGTGTGGACTGAGCAACATCACATTGTCATGTAGGACCCCCCACATCATCAGATCCGTGTCATTCACAGCTGGACCTCTCAACCCCCCCCCACCACCTGTATCGGGGTTACATTGCCTCCTCCGACAACGGAACCTGGCATGCAGGAGTCTGTGAGAGCCGGGTAACTAATTCCGCACAAGTTTTTGACTTTATCCAAGGACCCCGGCCAAATTCTGAGTTTGACTTCAAATGTGAATGGAGTAGACGACACGTAGTGAAGGTTTACCACCATGATTGCTCAGATGCGGGGTTTCCCTTTAGGTTTATAGCTGTCACAAGACTTTTGTTTATCTGCAGTAGGTAAAGGTGTGACGACCGGATATACCGGAGTAATCTGAGGTCATCCGAGGTCACCGGTACTTAGTGATTCTGCAGACCTTGGTGCCACCAGTTACACTGGAGGAATCTTGATGGCTTTAGGTCCTTGTGGAACTGGTGCTCCCAGTAAACCAGTAATAACCAAAGCTGCATTTGCAACCCATAGTGCAATGCAACTGAGTGTAGTGCATTGTGGGATTTAAAGTCACATTTATATATGCTAATTGGCAAAAAAGGCTCGTTCCCCATCGTCAGCCCTCGTATAATGCCACCGAATGAGCAAACTGCTTGTATCATGTAAATCCTCACTGTCGGCAACACCTCACCCCGTGTAAATAGCGGGTGCTGTGTACAATATGCATGCAGTATGCGGACAGAACGGTCACACGGATGACTCCTCTGTCCCCATAAGTTTGTTTTGACCTGTCTGAACGGTCCATTAAACAAACGCCGATTTGTACTTAGTCTACAGGCACTCCTTAGTGAGCAAATATCGTCTCATCTCAATGTAGCTTAAAGGGGTTTACACTTTTAGAAAATGTCATATAAAATAAACACAAGACTTGCCCTTTCACGTTCTTCGCTCCAACGCTGGCCGACGACACTTTACGGCCGCAGCCAGTCACGGGGGAAGGTTGGCGGCCGCAGCCAGTCGCGGTGGGGGGGGGGTCGGCGGCCGCAGCCAGTCGCGGTGGGGGGGGGTCGGCGGCCGCAGCCAGTCGCGGGGGGGGGGGGGGTCGGCGGCCGCAGCCAGTCGCGGGGGGGGGGTGTCGGTGGCCGCAGCCAGTCGCGGGGGTGGGGTCGAGGGCCGCAGCCAGTCACGGGGGGGGGGGGGGCTTGTGCAGCCAGTCAAGGGGGGTGGTCGGCGATCTATGGCTTCAACGTCGTTTGAGATTCCACTTTTCTAAAAAGTGGGAATCCCCTTTAAGTTTCACTAACTGCTTTTAAGTATCTCGGCAGAATTGTGATTTCAGCTCTGGATGTGACTAGAGCATAAGAGGAAATGTAAGTAAGGCAAAGTTTTACTCTTCTTTTGGCGAGGTTGGCTGCATACTGGAGACTGTAGGAGAGAGGTCCTGAGTAGAGATGAGCGAACCGGTCCCGGTTCGGCTCGAGGTCGGTTCGCCGAACGGAGGTCCCGTTCGAGTTCGGCTCGTCGAACGTTCGACGAATTGAACTCGAACTGCATAGGAAACAATGGCAGGCAATCACAAACACAGAAAAACACCTAGAAAACACCCTCAAAGGTGTCCAAAAGGTGACAAATGACTCACAACACAACACAAACACATGGGAAAGTGACAAGGACATATACTCATGCGAAAACAAAACAGCTGGACAAGGAAAAAGAGGAGGACACACAGATATAGGCAGGGCATGCCCTTCTAAAATCATGTAAAACACCGCAAGGTTACTCCAAGCGGAGTCTCCCTTTTTTCCAAAAATTGTGCCACACACACCCACCCATTCAGTGGCAGCACTTGTGCCCTAGTTGCAAACATGATGTTTTGATTTGCATCAAGCACATTCAAAAATACGCCATAATTAACCGTCCCCAGGATGACACCGGGGTAGGTAGATAAAGTCTTTGCTGACCCATGACTTGTTCATCTTGGCTTCTTTTAAAAACAATGTAACCAAGGGTTACTCCAAGCGGAGCCTCCCTTTTTTTCCAAAAATTGTGCCCCACACACACCCACCCCTTCAGTGGCAGCACTTGTGCCCCAGTCGTACACTTCACAGATAGATTTGCATCAAGCACATTCCAAATCCACAAGCCTTTACTCTCCCCAGGATGACACAGGGGTAGTAAATTCCTTCTGGATCCATGACTTGTTCATTTTTATGAACGTCAGTCTGTCCACATTGTCACTGGACAGACGCGTGCGCTTATCTGTCAGCACACACCCAGCAGCACTGAAGACACGTTCAGAGACAACGCTGGCAGCTGGACACGACAAAATCTCCAAGGCGTAAGTGGAGAGCTCTGGCCATTTTTCTAGATTTGAAGCCCAAAATGAGCAAGGCTCCATTTGCAAAGTCATGGCATCGATGTTCATTTGGAGATACTCCTGTATCATCCTCTCCAGCCGTTGACTATGTGTCAGACTTGTTGTCTCTGGTGGCCTTGCAAAGGATGGTCTAAAAAAATTATGAAACGATTCCATAAAATTGCTGTTACCAGCACCAGATACGGTCCTACTGGTACGGGTAGACTGGTGAAGATGACGAGACCGTCCCATGTTTGTGAAGTTACAACTGGGAGATTCACTCCCTGCACCATGGTTGTTTGGTGGAAAAGCCGAGCTAAGATCGAGTAACAGCTTTTGCTGATACTCCTGCATACGTGCGTCCCCTTTCTATGGCTGGAATTATGTCACAAAATTTGGACTTGTACCGGGGATCTAATAGTGTGGCAATCCAGTAGTCATCATCACTTCTAATTTTGACAATACGAGGGTCATGTTGGAGGTAGTGCAACAAGAAGGCGCTCATGTGTCTTGCGCAGCCATGCGGACCAAGTCCACGCTGTGTTTGTGGCATAGAGGTGCTAACCGTTCTTTCTTCCTCTGACATCTCCCCCCAACCTCTTTCAACTGAAATTTGACCAAGGTCTCCCTCATCTGCTGAGTCTTCCATGTCCATGGACAGTTCGTCCTTCATTTCTTCATGTCCTCCTGCACCTTCCTCAACATTTCGCCTGCTACCATGCTCCCTTGTTGATCCCTGTCCCCCATGCTCCCATGCCTGGCGCCTTGGTGATGATGAACGTCTGGACCTTGGTGATGTTGTTGTCCCTTGCGCATATGAATCCTCCTGTAGTTCCTCCCCTTCATGTTGTCCCACCCCCTGACTCCGAATAGTGTTTAGCGTGTGCTCCAGCATGTAAATGACTGGAATCGTCATGCTGATAATGGCATTGTCAGCGCTAAACATATTCGTCGCCATGTCGAAACTCTGCAGAAGGGTGCATAGGTCCTTGATCTGAGACCACTCCATCAGGGTGATCTGCCCCACCTCTGCATCTCGTTGGCCCAGGCTATACGTCATGACGTATTGCACCAGGGCTCGGCGGTGCTGCCACAGTCACTGTAACATGTGGAGAGTTGAATTCCAGCGTGTCAGCACATCGCATTTCAGGCGATGAACCAGCAGGCCGAAAGACTTCTGGAGCGATGCAAGTCGCTCAGCTGCGGCGCTTGAACGGCGGAAGTGAGCAGACAGTTTTCGTGCCCTGTTCAGAAGGCCATCTAGGCCAGGATAGTGTGTTAAAAATTGCTGCACGACAAGGTTCAACACGTGAGCCATACAAGGTACGTGTGTCACCTTGCCCAGGCGAAGGGCCGCACCCAGGTTTGCAGCATTGTCGCACACGGCCTTACCAGGCTGCAGGTTGAGTGGAGACAACCATTTATTAAACTCGGAACGCAGAGCTGACCACAACTCCTCAGCTGTGTGACTCTTATTCCCAAGACATGTCAAGCTAAAGACCGCCTGATGCCGTTGCGCTCTGCTGCCAGCATAGTAATGAGGGGTGCGTGATTCCTTCTGCGCAGTGAGAACGCTGGTGGCCTGACCAGGCAGGCTTGGGGCGGAGGTGGAGGACCCAGATGAGGTGGAGGAGGCAGAAGCAGTGGCGGAACTTGGACAGACAGAGGATTGACACACAAGTCGTGGGGACGGCAAGACTTGTGCAGCAGACCCTTCACCATCTATCACCATAGTTACCCAGTGCCCAGTCAGCGACATGTAACGTCCCTGTCCATGCTTACTGGTCCAAGTATCGGTGGTGAAATGCACCCGTTCACACACAGAGTTTCTCAAGGAAGCGGTGATGTTGTGTGCGACATGCTGGTGTAGCGCGGGCACACCTTTCTTAGAGAAGTAGTGGCGACTGGGCATCTGGTACTGGGGCACAGCGACAGACATAAGGTCTCTAAAATCCTCTGTGTCCACTAGGCGGAAAGGCAGCATTTCTGTAGCCAACAGCTTACAGAGGGATAGTCAACCTCTTCGCTTTGTCATGGGTCGCAGGAAGTGGCCTTTTATTTGTCCACATCTGAGGGACAGAGATCTGGCTGCTGTGTGTAGACGGTGTTGAGTAGGGTGTCCCTGGAAAAATGCAGGTTTGTGAGGAAAGTGCAGGCGGAGACATGATGTTGCCTTCATCCAACGTTGGTGCTATCGATGTCTGAGAGAGCTGTACACACTCACTTGTTTCCCCTTCCAAAACAACTGACGACCTACCAAGCAAACTGCCTGTTGCGGTTACAGTGGTGGAAGTTGTGGGTGGAAAAACAGGTGTGACAGCTGTCCCCACAGTCCTAGAAGATGACGAGCGCGCGGATGCACTGGAAGGGGCAGGCGGTGGATGGTTCGCTCCGCTAGGCTGCATTGCAGCACGGTGAGCTTCCCACCGGGCCATATGATATTTATTCATGTGACGATTCATGGAAGAAGTTGTCAAACTGCTGAGGTTTTGACCTCTACTAAGAGAACCATGACAAATTTTACAGATCACATAATTTGGGCGATCTTTTTCTATGTCAAAAAAGGACCAGGCTAGGCAAGGCTTAGAGGCCATGCGACCTGATGATCCACCCCGAATAATGCTCAGAGGCAGAGTGGTGGCTGAGGATGCAGTTGTAGACGTGCTACCAGTGCTCCGACTCTGTCCAGGAAGGTGCAAGGTAACTTCGTCATCAGTTGCATCCTCCTCCACCACCTCTGTTGACCTCCTCGAGTGCCTGACTGGGGGTTGACAGTAGGTGGGATCTAGAACTTCATCATCAATTGTTGTGTTTGCACTCCCCTCCCCCTCTGACCGAGCCTCTTCTTGCCCTGACCGAATATTTAAGTTGTCATCCCAATCGGGTATCTGAGTCTCATCTTCATCAGTATGTTCCTCATTGTCTATAACCACAGGTGTTACAGTTTGTGACAAAAGGTCAACATTATGCTCAGAAACTTGGTCCTCACGGCCTGAATCAGAGTCACAAAGGTTCTGGGCATCACTGCAGACCATTTCCTGTTCTGTACTCACTGTAGCTTGGGAGCAGACCTCTGATTCCCAGGCTATAGTGTGACTGAACCGCTCTGCAGACTCAGCCATCTCAGTTCCACCATACTGTGCAGGGCTGATGGAGACTTCAGAGCTGGGAGAAATCAAGTGTGATTGGGATGACAACTCAGAGGACTGGTGTTTTTTGGATGCGGTACTTGAAGTGGCTGAGAGGGCACTTGTTGGACCACTTGAGATCCATTCAAGCATTTTCCTTTTTTGGCCATCATCTACCTTTGTTCCTGTTGTTCGTGTCCGTAAAAAAGGGAGCACATCGGATTGTCCACGGTAAGTAGTAGACATCTTACTTTTGCTGGTAGATGGTCTATCTTCAGCAGATGATAATGGAGCTTTGCCACCTTCCCCACGGACAAAACCTTTTTTGCCTTTTCCACCACGCCTCTTCCCCTTTCCACCAGCATCTGTCATTTTGCCACTCATGTTGATTGCGACAAGATTGTGGACTGAAAATGTGGTAGTAAAAATTGAGAGGTGGTGTAGATTGCAGAGGTGGTCTAGCTTTATTAACAGCAGAATAATAAAGAATAAATATCCCTGACAATGCAACTACGGCCCTTAAACTGGCAGCAAAAATTGCTAGTATAATGGCTTAGTTATAATGAATTGGAGTGTGCAATGCAGGCAGACGCGCTCTGCAAATGTCTTTGCACTAGTGGGACTATAGCAA
>NC_134362.1:34875775-34885775 GCF_048569485.1 Anomaloglossus baeobatrachus
CGCTAAGCGCGGCTCCCTGCTCTCTGAACATGTAGCACAGCGACCTTATGATCGCTGCTTCTGCTGTGTTTGACAGCTAAGCAGCGATCATAACAGCGACTTACAAGGTCGCTGTTACGTCACCGAAAATGGTGACGTAACAGCGACGTCGTTGTCGCTGTCGTTTAGTGTGACACCAGCTTTACTAACGAAGACTATATACCTGTAATACCTTAGCGTTAAGCTGCCGGCTATCTATCCCATCCCCCCACATACACATGCACACTAGGTACTATTGAACATGAACGTGTTCCCAATGGGGAGAGGCGGGCACATGTTCCTAATGGGGAGAGGCGGGCACATGTTCCTAATGGGGAGAGGCGGGCACATGTTCCTAATGGGGAGAGGCGGGCACATGTTCCTAATGGGGAGAGACTTGCAGATGTTCCCAATGGGGAAGAGGCATGCAGATGTTCCCAATGGGGAAGAGGCGTGCAGAGGTTCCCAAATGGGGGAGAGGCGTGCAGAGGTTCCCAAATGGGGGAGAGGCGTGCAGACGCTTCCCAAATGGGGGAGAGGCGTGCAGACGCTTCCCAAATGGGGGAGAGGCGTGCAGACGCTTCCCAAATGGGGGAGAGGCGTGCAGACGCTTCCCAAATGGGGGAGAGGCGTGCAGACGCTTCCCAAATGGGGGAGAGGCGTGCAGACGCTTCCCAAATGGGGGAGAGGCGTGCAGACGCTTCCCAAATGGGGGAGAGGCGTGCAGACGCTTCCCAAATGAGGGAGAGGCGTGCAGACGCTTCCCAAATGGGGGAGAGGCGTGCAGACGCTTCCCAAATGGGGGAGAGGCGTGCAGACGCTTCCCAAATGGGGGAGAGGCGTGCAGACGTTTCCCAAATGGGGGAGAGGCGTGCAGACGTTTCCCAAATGGGGGAGAGGCGTGCAGACGTTTCCCACATGGGGGAGAGGCATGCAAACTGTGCCCCCCACTCATCTACTGTGGGGACATATGACCGGGCATGCTGACATCCAAACTGACCATTCCGTGGTGTTCGGAGCGGCATCTGGACGTCCCTATATACATCATGGTGGACGACGTCTTACAAAATTGGGCAACTTTCCTCTATTGTGTGTGAACATAATTGTGAATATCCTCTTAAATAGTGACATGATAATTATAGAATCATCAGCCATCAGCTTGCTGACAGTTTCCATGTCCGTAGGGAAACCCTATGAGTATTGAAACCATCATTAGCAGTGTATTGATGATTTCAGGATGGCAATAATTTTTCTTTTATTTTTCAAAACAATTTTTATTGATTTTACAAACTTATTTCAATATCGTATCAAAAGTAGTATGATTTACAAAAGACAAGATTGCAGCTGTCGATAAGTATCATTGGAAGGGGTAGAATCCCCTCTCTATCTCCAATCCCGCTTCAGATTGCATTGACAGATAATGAATCAGAGTTAAAAAATCCAAACATAACATAAATGAAACAAACCCCTGAACCCCTGTGCCATTCTCTAATAGTTCTAGTGCCAATGTCATGTCTTGATGACGTCATGTTGTCTCGCCTTTGTCCCTCACCTGGGTCCCTGCTAATTAGTCCTCAGCTTTCCCAGACTATCCTGGATTTCATTTATGAGGTACCACTCCGTATGTCTGAAGGGTGCCACTAAATGGCTTATGTCCTCCTGTTTGTAATGAACTTCTATAAAAGTTTTCCACCTCCTAAAAAACTTGGTTGTCAAATTATCCTTGTCCCTTTCTGCTTCTAATTTCTCCAGCCTCAAAAGGTTGTGCAGTTCACTGATGACTTCCCCTATGGCTGGGGCCTCCTCCTGTATCCAGTGCCTTAGGATGCATCTTTTAGCTATCATGGCTATGTCATGTATGATTACAAATGTTTTTTTGTCCCGAGCGTTCAATCCCCCTCTAACTCCACCCTCCAAAAAGTGGAAGATCCACACCATTAGTTCTAGTTTGCAGGAAATTTTCCATGTTGTTTGAACTAACGCTCTGACTTGGTTCCAAAACCTCTTTATTGGACTGCATTCCCACAAACCGTGCAGCATGTCTGTTTTTTCTTTGTGGCACTTAGGACACCGTGCCTCCCTGCCCGGGATGTTGAAGCCCAAAACAGCCCTGTGTAATATCCTAAATTGGGTGTCCCTCCAGCTCTCGTTAGTGACTTGTTTCCTCATCTGAACCCATCCTTTCAGTATGACCTCCACTACTTCCTGTCCTTTCAGTTGTTTTTCCCATGCTAGAAGTGTTCGACTATCTTCCCTGGATATTAGCACACCTCTAAATGTTTGGTATATTCGGGAAACATTTATATTTGTTACGCTACATCCCATGAGCTCATCAATCATGCTCTTGTTCAATTCCCTTCCAATCTCACCAAGCTCTTTCAGTACTCCATGTTTCAATTGTTCGTACTGCATAATGTGGGAGCCGTTGAGATTGTACTTATCAAGCACCTCCCGACCTGTCATCCATCTTCTCTCTTCCACATTCATGACATCTATCAGACTCCTAATGCCTCTCTCTTTCCATTTGAGGAATAATTTATTCTCTCTCCCCTGGGGAAAGTTTGGTGACGCCCAAGGATTTAGGTATTTTGATACCTTCCAGGAGAGTCCCAATTTCCGTCTAACCAATCTCCAGGCCAACATGGTGTCTCGAAATATAACCGAGTTTCTTATATGACCTTCAACCTTAGACATTGGGGAGTGTAAAATGGACGTCAGGTCCCATGGTTCTGCATACTTGAGTTCCGTTCCATAATCTGAGTGCCTGCTCGTTCCTCTCAGCCAGTCAATCACATGTCTCATAATGCATACAATGTTATACCCTCTGACATCCGGAAAATTTATCCCACCCTCCTCCACTGACTTCATCAGCGTGCGCAGCTTTATTCTGGGTTTCCTTCCCCTCCAAACAAAGTCTGCATACGCTGAATTAAGTCTGTTGACATCTTTCAGTGTTATCAATAGCGGGATCGTCTGAAAGGGGTACAGCAGCCTAGGGAAGCTCATCATTTTTATGAGGTGACATCGTGCCAATAGTGGCAGGGGCAGCCCCTTCCAGCCCCTCAACTGGTTAATGATTTTTCTAATCAATGGACCATAATTCAATTTATAAATTAATTCCGTCGTCCTCCCTATATGCACTCCCAGGTACTTTACTGATGAGTGCGCTATAGGGATCCCATTCACATGACCCTCACTTGGGTTTCCCACAGTTGGTCCTTTGCCTCCGCCCAGGAATAAGAGCTCGCATTTTTTTTTGTTTAACTTAAAGCCTGAAAAGGCACCAAATTTTCCAATCATATCAAGTGTCCAGGGTAGGTCCGCAACAGGGTCCCCCATATACAAAATCACGTCATCGGCGAACAGCGCTAACTTCATCTCTTTTCCCCTTATTTTGATCCCTTTAAAACTATTGTGACCCTGCAGCACTCTTGATAGGGGTTCTATTGCAAGGTTAAAAAGTAGGGGGGATAGCGGGCATCCCTGTCTCGTCCCTTTCATCAGGGGGAACACGTCAGACAAAAATCCCGGTGTGTGGATCCTTGCTCCCGAGTTGGCATACAAATTGTTAATGTAAAGTCTCATCCTACCCACTATCCCTGCGGCCTCCATCACCTTGTCCAACCAGTTCCAGTTAACATTGTCGAACGCTTTCTCAGCATCAAGCGTGACTAAAGCAGGGCTTGCCTTTCCCTCTGTACGCCCCAGTCTAACCGCATCAACCACTAAAATCGTCTTTCTAATATTGGTCACTGCATTTCTTCCTTTTATAAACCCTACCTGGTGTTCTGAAATTAATCTAGGTAAGACTGCTGCCAATCTGTCAGCCATGATTTTAGACATTATTTTTAAGTCCTGGTTGATGAGCGAAATGGGTCTATAACTCGAGGGGTCGTCCAGGTCCTTGGCTCCCTTAGGAATTAATTTAATGTACGCTATATTTGCATTTTTAGGGATTTCTGCTCCTCCCAGTATCGCATTAAAGACTGAGGTTAAATCCGGCGAAATCTGGTCCTTGAGGGCTTTATAAAATTCACTATTAAAACCATCGGGCCCTGGCGCCTTGTTGGTGCTAAGTTCCCCAATTGTTCTTGAGACCTCCTCCTCCGTGATGTTTGTATTTAGGGCCTCCCTTTCCTCCTCCGTTAAGCTAGGTAGTTGGGCTTGTCGTAGCCACTCCGATTCGTCAGTCATGTCATTCTGTCCTGGCCCGTACAACTTTCTATAATATTCTCCCAGCACCTTGTTAATTTCTTTAGGATCCGAAGTCATCCCCCCATCCTTCGTTTTCAATGAAGAGATTACTGTCATTTTTCTGTTGCCTCTTGCTAGATTTGCCAACATCCTCCCCGCCTTGTTACCAAATCTATGAAGATCTGCCTCTTTATGTGACCAAAATAATTGCTCCTTTTTTTTTGCCCACTCGTCAAAATCTCTCTTGGTTGCCAGCCACCTCTCCTTTGCCCTGCTAGACCTGTCTGACAGATAATTAGTATACGCTAGACGTACTGCCTCACTGTGCAAGTTGTAATTCGCATTCGTCTTCCGTTTGACCATGGCAGCATACCCCATCAAGCGTCCTCTCAAGACCGCCTTTGCAGTTTCCCAGAACAAAATCGGGGTCACCCTGTGATCCTTGTTATCCTCTGAGAACTCCTCCCACCATTCTTTTATTATCCTGCGAAAATTGTCCTGTCTAAGGAGAAACGTCGGGAATCTCCAAATAATATCTGATCCCCTTTTGAATTTTTCTCTAAGGTCCACTCTCACCGGGCTGTGGTCTGAGATTACCATATTCTCAATCATACAGTTTTGCACACCATTCGCAAGTTCCATAGATAACCAGATCTGGTCTATGCGAGACCAACTGTTGTGTGGGTGAGAGAAGTGCGTATATTCTCTATCGTGCGGGTGAGTTAGTCTCCAGATGTCTTTTAGGCCTACATCCTCCAGTGATACATCTCTGTGATTTGTTCCCTTATCCCCGGATCCTGGCTCCCCCTCTCCCTTGCTTCTATCCTCCACCGAGTCTGGCACTGCATTGAAGTCCCCCGCCACTATGATGTTAGGCTCCTTGTCCAAGAGAATTATGGCTTTTATGGTGTCGTGAAACTGATTCTGCTTCGAGTTTGGGCCATAAATATTATATATGCTGAGTTTCCCCGCTGGGCTATTAATTATTATGTGCTGCCATCTTCCCTGGTCATCCTCTTCCTGAGCCACTATTTCATGTCTAAGTTGCTTGTTTATCAAAATCATTGTGCCCGCCTTCCTTCCTTGCGCCGCTGCCCCATATACTGAGCCCACCCAGTACTTTTTCATGCGAAAGAAATCTTCCCTCCCCAAGTGAGTTTCTTGTAATAGAGCAATGTCTGTTTTTAATCTTTTCAAGTGTCTTAGTACCATTGCTCGTTTGTTAGGTGATCTTAGGCCCTTAACATTCCATGTCGTTAGTTGCACCATGTTTGTCTGGGTAATTTGCTCTTATCAATACCACCCCCCAGGTCCCCAGCTGTAGGAGAGACACGACTATCATTATATCCTTCACACGTGGTTTCCCCAGAATGGCATTTCTTTTCCCCAACCTGTGTGTAAACTCTTAAACAACATAAGCAAAGTATAAATCCTACAACAGTATAACAAGTTGTCCCTTTGGTGGGACTTTCGGCACTTTTTGCCATGCTAGTGGCTTCCCTTTTTCCTGTCCAAAATATGAGTCTCCCTAGTCCCCCCCCAATAGACAGATTCAGAGCTCTATCCCCCGCGTAAAACATAACGATCTGAAGTAATATACATAGATTAAAACATTATGTTATAAGTGGTAGGACCTTAAAGAGAGTTCATCTACTGGGTTAGTCCTAGTTTCGTGGGACCTTCCTGCCGACCCATTCGTGCCCACTGTATTTGGACCTGCAAAGCAATCCACAAAGAGAGAAGAACAACGGAGCAGAGACAAAGAGATAAAAGAGCCCAGCATAGAAATAGATAAAGGATATCATAGCCAAGAAGCACGAGAGGGGAAGAAACAGCGCAGAGGAGAAGAGAAGAAAGAAGCGAGGAGTAGTATTGGAAAAAAGGCAAGAGAGGTAGAACCGGGGAGGGCATAGAGAGAGAGAGGGGGGAAAAGAGGGGAAGGGAGAAAGAGAAAAGAAGGGAGAACACACCAGAGACAAATTAGGGGAGAGAAGGGAGGAGGTAGGGAAGAACAGAGAGAGGGAGAGGAAGAAGAGAGGGGGAGAGGAGAAAAAGGAGAGAAAAAAAAAAAAAAAAAAAAAAAAAAAAAAAAAAAAAGGGGGGAGGAGGGGAGGGAGAGTAGGTGACTTGATCAGTCTCCCCTCCGTCCCCTTCACGCTGGCTCGTCCCCCTCGGCTCGGCCACCTTCCTCACTCAGGGGGGTAGATCGATAAGGGCTAGTAGAGATCAGTTCAAGAGTCATCTTGTGTCTTGGTGTCTTTCAAGAACGCTGTTCCCTGGGTCCCATCCCTGGGCTAAACTGCTGGGCTGGACTGCGTCTCCCCTCTCCACTGGCCTCGGGTTGTGTTTGCCTTCCGCGTTGTCCACCTTCCCCTCTCGAACCCGCCGGGGAACCTTTTCTGAAGTTTTCTCCTCCACTGGGTCTCCTCTCCTGCCCCTCCGTCCGGTTCCCTTTATGTTCTGACATGAGAATATTCTCCGCCTCCTTGTGATCTTTATAGTATGAGAACGAACCATTGGAGTTCCTGACCTTCAGCACTGCCGGGTAGAGTAGTTGGCATTTTATTCTTTTATTGTACAGAAATGTGCACAGTTTACTGAAGTCCTTCCTCCGTTTGGACACATCAACGGAATAATCCCCAAAAATCAGCAGTCTATTTCCTTGGTATTGTAAAGGTCGCTTTCGTTCTCTAAAGGCTTTCAGAATTTCCTCTTTGTGCTTGTAGTCAAGGTATTTGACTATCACCTGTCTGGCTCTTGAGGGCGGTTTATTGCTTGAATTTTGCCCTTCTCCCTCCTTCGCCTCTTGCTGCCTCAATGGTCCCACTCTGTGGGCTCTCTCCACTCTAAATTTCGCCTTTATGCCCAGCGCCTGTGGTAGTTCCGCCTCACAAATATTGTCCAGCTGTCCCGGTGTTACCGATTCTGGCAGCCCCACAATGCGAAGATTGTTTCGTCTCGATCTGTTTTCTAGGTCCTCTGCCTTGTCTCTCAGGTAATCATTAGATTTTACAAGAGTTGCTATCTGTGCTTGCATGGTCAAGATTGTCTCCTCAGAGTTAGAGATTCTTTGCTCTGCTTCTGTGAGTCTCTTTGAATGATCAGTCAATTGCTTCTGCATGGCGGCTAGTGAAGTTTGTACGGCTACTTCAATGGCTATTTTTATGTCTTTGGACAAGTGAGATGCTACTTCTACTGCCAGTTTTTTGTAATCCATATGGAACTCTTGCACTTGCTTGTTTTGGTCAGCAGGTGGAGCTGTTTTCTTAGATCTGCTTATTTGCATTGAATCTCTGCCTCCCTCAGATGTCTTGTAAAATTGAGATGTCAGTGGATCCTGTTGTTGTTTTTTTTTTCCTCCTTTACAGGGGGTGCCTGAGGTTGATCTCCTCCTGTATTGCGGCTGTCTCCCTCTGGGCCCTCTACTTTGCTGGGTTTCATTTTCCTCCAGCCCTCCTACTCCTCCATAGCTCCCCTCCATAACGCCAGCGTCCTCCTCTCCAGTCTCTCCCCCCACCTCCCCCTCATCCTCCCACTGCGAGCTGCCCTCCTCCGACCCCTGCAGCCACCTGTCTCCAGCTCCACATTCCTCTGTCTCTGCAGCCGCGTCCCCTGCTAATCCCTCGCTCCGACCCGGCTCCATCGCGTCTCTTCCCCGCACCTCTGGCTCCGCCCCCGGCACGCTCGTCGGCGCCATGTTCCTCTCCTCCATTCCCCTCATGTCCACAGCGTCGCCGCCTCTCCCGGGCCCTTCACCGCCGCTGGCGCTCCTCAGCAGGTATCTGTCCATAGCTGCAGATCTCCGCTTTCAGGCTGGGTCCCTCCCGTCCCGGACTCCGATGCGGGGGGGCTGCTGTCTGACTGCTTTTCTCGGGGGGGGGCAGGAGCTTCTCCTTTATGCCTCCACCGCGGCCAGGACCGGAACCGGAAGTCAATTTTTCTTTTATATATGGTACAGATTTTAAAATAATTTTGAAAACTGGAAAAAAGTAAAATAAAGTGCAAAGATTTTATGTTTTCTTCCTGTAGATAATAACATACCATGGAGTTTCCATGTTCATTTTTGCTTTTGCAGAGGAATTGTACAGAATTCGTCCTCTCACTTGGTTTGTTGCAGCATAGGGTAAATTAGATCGTCTACGTACCTCCAATAGCAGTAGTTATTAAGTCTATGTGTTGGCCGGTCGTCTGTGTCATTACATTGACAATGGCCTCTCTGTGTCACCGATAATAAGGCCGCTCCGCTGACCTCAGCTCCCATCATTACCATGGTCATTACAGAATCTTCTGCTTTCCCCTTGACGTTCCCTGTTCCGCCATACTGTGTCTGCATCACCCTATGTGAACTCATTGTATGGTGCACCGTGTTTGAGCCTGGTGCTAATTTCTCCATGGCAAAAGCTACAGGATTCAGTTGAGAGAAAAAAAAAAGAAAAAAAGTACACCCTCTTTTTAATTCCTTGCCTTTACGTATTTGGACCTTTTTAGCAGGTCCTAAAATTAGATATATATGACGACAGATGTCATATTACACTATTTCATTAATTACCAAAAACGATACCAATAAGCAGAGGTATATAACAAAATAAGTACACCCCATGAACTCCTAGATTGACAGGCACCAACAATTCTCTAAGATAAGATGATTACTGATTTATTTTCTGATTTGCAGAATGTTAACACACTCAAGAATGCTCCAGGCCAGCAAACGTCCAAAACTTCTGCTCTTATAGAGGTGGTCAAATATGCTGATGAGCAATTAATCAAGGGCATTTGGTGAGAAACACCCGGCTGCCACTTTCTCTTTTAATTTCTAGGAAAACCAGTAAGGGTTTAGTAACCTTTTTGCACACTTCTTGTATATTTTGCTTGTTTAGTGTCACGGTGTAATATGTCATGTGTTGTAATTCTAGAATTGCATTTACCTACCGTAATTTTGAAGAAAAAAAAAAAAATTAGGCAGAGTTTTTTTTTTTTTCCCCATTACAAAAAAGTCTTTTTTTGTAAATGATGCAATCAATTACCGGTAAATCAATTAAAGCGAATGTCCAAGATTTAAAAGAAGGGTCTGCTTTTATGCAAAATCTACCTCGCTCCTGCCTGTTATTCTGCAATTTAGTTACATAGTTACCGTATTTTTCGTTTTATAAAACGCACCGGATTATAAGACGCACCCCAAATTTGGAGGGAAAAATAAGGTTTAAAAAAAAAAAAAAATGGGGTCCATTTATAATCTGGTGGTGTCTTACCAGGGAGGTTGGCCTGCAGAGGAGCAGGGGTCATAGGAGGTAGGGGCGGTAGTGGAGTACTGCAAATACTATAGAGGGGGGCCCAGATACTCACTGCTGGTGCTGCTCTGTGCGGGGCCGGTGACGTGGGTGCTGCTCTGTGCAGGGCCGGCAACGGCGCTCTGCTCTGTGCGGGGCCGGTGACGTGGGTGCTGCTCTGTGCGGGGCCGGTGACGTGGGTGCTGCTCTGTGCGGGGCCGGTGACGTGGGTGCTGCTCTGTGCGGGGCCGGTGACGTGGGTGCTGTTCTGTGCAGGGCCGGCGACGCCGCTCTGCTCTTTGCGGGGCCGTTGACGTGGGTGCTGCTCTGTGCAGGGCCGGCGATGCCGCTTTGCTCTGTGCGGGGCCGGTGACGTGGGTGCTGTTCTGTGCAGGGCCGGCGACGCCGCTCTGCTCTTTGCGGGGCCGTTGACGTGGGTGCTGCTCTGTGCAGGGCCGGCGACGCCGCTCTGCTCTGTGCGGGGCCGGTGACGTGGGTGCTGCTCTGTGCAGGGCTGGCGA
>NC_134362.1:34890775-34895775 GCF_048569485.1 Anomaloglossus baeobatrachus
TCAATGGAGGAGAGAGGGAGATAAATCCCTCCCTCCTCAAAGCTGGCCCGCCCCCCGCAGCTGTGGTCCGATCGCATGATTGGACCTCAGTTGCAGTGACTCTCGCATGACACTCTGCTCCTGCTGTGCTGCCAGCGTGAGCCGTGTGTCATTCGAGGATCGCAGTAGATCCCCATGTGGTCCCCGGCCTAAATGTTATTTTGTCAGATATATGCCGTACACCCAGGAATTGCATGAATAGTACTGGTTTTGGAGAGGAAAATCAGTCAGCGCTTTCTATTCTGTATACACAGGACTTGTTCAGTACTATCTATATAGCCATCAGGAAGGCAGAGATCATATTAAACCATCTCTGCCTTGTCTATGTGGAGTCTGGCTGTGTCTGACAGCTGGCTTCCTTCTCAATCACATGCAAACTGCTTAGTCGCTATTTTGTCAGATATATTGTTGTAGTTTATATTGCCCGTTTTTGGGAGGTGTAAAGTCTTTTCTATATATCATTTATTCATACCTAGTGGTAGGTGAATATGGTATGTGGCTGAACCTCTGCCTACAGCAATGTCCATTGGCCACCCCATGTGGTCAGACATCCTCTACCGTATCACGGTCTGGTATTTAACGGCATCTAATATGTACCATCATCTGAATGAAATGTTCTACAGCTCCTAATTACTCCTCAGAGTAACGAGCCGTCACCCGCGTCGCCCGCTCTTACCTCCGGCTATCTGCCGTTGCGGATCCCCTCGGCCAGGCGTCCCCGCACCGGGCACGGAGGGAATCGCTGCCCGACACTCACTCTTGTGTAACGCTGATTCATTCCAGGATTTCCTATTTTCGCTCTTCCACATTATGAAACCTGTTGCCATTTTGAGAATTGTCTTGAGGTTTGTAATTATATTCTATTATTATGTAAGAGGTTATCCAGAAATCCCTAAAATCTGAGCTTTAGCGGAATATGATAAATGCCCGGTAGACCACCAACTGACTCACTTAAAGGGAATGTCCGGACTTATGTCATCAAAGCTTAATCTGTGTATATAATAAAAGGTTGGCAACTTTCTTAGAAAAATAGAAGAATTGTCGACACTTCCTAAGCTTAAAGTCTGAACTGTTATTTTGGGCAACTTTGTTACAGACGCGCCCACGTTGCTTTTTACTTGCTTCTTTTAATCAATAAAAGCAAGAAAAAAGTATCCCAGCGAAGTCTGAGAATCGTGACTGCTGTGCACACGCTGCTTCTTTTTTCCTTGCAGTTTTTGATGCTGAAAAAAGAAGCTGCGTGTCAATTGTTTCTGCATTTTTTTCCTGCTTTTTCCACCAATTGACTTCAATGGAGTCAGTGAAAAACGCAATAAACAATGCATGTGTAATGCCAACGTTGCATTTTTTGTGCCTTTTTATGTACTTTTTTGACGTCACTGGGGTTCCCTGCAGCCGTTTCCTCATCTCGCGATCTTTACCTTGCTGCAGGGAAGTCCGGTGACATCACAAGGAGAGTCGAGTTCATGCCGCGGATCACCAGGGTTTTGTGCAGATCCGCCAGCATGAACTCGATTCACCTTGTGACATCACCGGGGTTACTTGTAACTAGGCCTTGTTGTCTTTACCGCGGGACCTTGCTGCAGGGAACTCCGGTGATATAGGTGCCCTGGTCTGTGAAGCGATCCGTACCTCAGTAACCTGGGGTCGTCATGGTGATGACCCAGTGTTATGTAGGTTGAAAAAAGACCTATGTCCATCTAGTTCACCCTTCCTCCACCAATTCTACATTTGGTCACTAAGTCTTTTATAACCAACAATGTTATGTGTACTGAGGAAATCATCCAGCCCTGATATAAAGCTGTTCTAGTATCTGCCATTACTACCTCTTGTGGTCGGCATTCCACAGTCTGACTGCTCTAACTGTAAAGAACCCTTTCCTATTTAGCTGTCGGAATCGCTTTTCTTCCACTCACAGTGAGTGCCCCCTGGTCCTTAGTATTGTCTGTGGAAGAAATAAGT
This sequence comes from Anomaloglossus baeobatrachus, assembly GCF_048569485.1. NCBI lineage: Eukaryota > Metazoa > Chordata > Amphibia > Anura > Aromobatidae > Anomaloglossus > Anomaloglossus baeobatrachus. Next base: position 34,892,777 of record NC_134362.1, read on the forward strand.
CGTGGTCGTCCTTTGTATTGACCACACATGTATTCATACATATAAATGAGATCTCCTCTGATGGCAATGATCGGGTCCCTGTGATCACATTACAGGAACCCGATCGCCACGGACAGGTAAGCAATTCCTCTCCTTGCCCCTTGAATGCTGCAAGCGCACTGATTGCAGCATTTAGGGGGTTAAACTGGCGGGAACGGTGCGGTCACCACTCCGAGCAGAGTGAGCTGGGTCCCAGCTGTAAGATCAGTTGGAGACTGAAGGGGTAGAGCACCTGAACCCCCGCAATCGCCATGACTAAAAAATCCACAAAAAGCATGTGAAAAAATGTGCAAACGCAATAAAAAAAATGCGTGTTTTTTTTCCAGCTGCTTTTTCCTGCCAAAATATTTGGGTTTTTGCGCAGATTTTCTGCACATAAAAGTGCAACACGGGAACATAGCCTTAGGCCTTGTGTGCATGCTGCTTTTTTTGCTGTGTTTTTGCTGCTTTTGTGCAGTTTTGGGTGCAGTTTGTGGTCCTAAACTGCATGTATGACCTTCCCCAGCAAAGTCTATGGAAAATCCGAAAGGTTGTGCGCACGTTGCTTCTTTTTTGCCTGCAGTTTTGGTTGCTGAAAAAAGAAGCTGCATGTCACTTCTTTTCTGCGTTTTACCATTGACAATGTTAAAGAAAAACTCATGGACAAAAACGCTGGCAAAACTGCGACAAAAGTGGCAAAAACGTACTGTAAATGTGGCAAAAAACGCGTGCATTTTTTTATGCGCTTTTCTGCCAGAAAAGCAAAACTGCAGTGTGTGCACACACAGCCTTAGAAGCTTTAAAAAAAAAAACAAAAAACAACTCTTCCCAGATTTGTTTAGGCTATGTACGCACCTTGCAATTTTTTGTGACTACAAAGATTCAGCGTTTTTGGCCGTTATAAAGGCACCTGCGGCAAAAACGCATCGTAAAAATGCATGCGTTTTCGTCGCGTTTCGGTGCGTTTTTGGCTGCGTTTTGCGGCGTTTTTTATATCTGTTTTGCTATCTGTGCTTTGCTGCGTTTTTCCAATGCATTGCATGGATGAAAAACGCAACGCAGAAAAGAATTGACATGATCATTTTTTTTTTTTTTTTTTTTAATTTCAGCTCAAAAACGCAGCAAAAAAAAAAAAAAAAGTTGTGTGCGGACAGCAAAAATGAAAACTCATAGGCTTTCCTCGGGAAGCAAAGTCATGCAGTTTTGAGCCCCAAAACGCACCCGAAAAACGCACTGTGCGCACATAGCCCAACATAGCTGGACATTCGTTACAATTGCATCCAATCCTCTGTAATGTAATCCCTCCATCTGCAGACCTCTCTCCTTTCCTTTCTACTTTGCTACAATGTATCGGTCTGTTTAGATCACAGGATTGTTCACTGGATACAATTGTAACAAAAAAAAGCTTCAGCTGTGACAACTCATGGCTCAAGCCCTTGTTTTTAGGTAAGTGGTAGGGGTGTCAGAAAAGAGGTCAAAAAGTTGTATTTAGAGTATAGGCGTCACAATGAGCATTTTGGGTGCAGATATGGCTGGTCGCCGCTCATCCTCCATTTCCGAACACCTCTCCCCTTCTTTCTACATTCAGGCAGCTGTTCCTAAAACGCGTTTGGTGACCCGGCTCTAACTCCTTCAATTGTATAATCTCATTTGTGGGTTTATTTCTGGGCCGAGTTTAGTGTAAATAAAATGCTGGCGTGCGAGCGAGCTTTATATAATCGCTCCGAAATATTTCCCTGAGAATAGAGCGCACTATTAATATTCTGACTCCCCAATGAAATGCTCCTGCCAGGGAGACGAGAGTATTGCATTATTTATTTTCTCTTTTCATTACCCCAAGATCTTTATTAAAACCAGTCACTCTGTGCGAAGACTCGGCTCAAAGGAGCGAATTTCATTTCTGATTTTAATCCTGGTCTAACGGGCGCTTATGGCACCCATTATGGAGAGCAAAGTGGCCGTCACCGCAGTTCTAGGTAGTCAGATGCTTGGCTCTGCACCTGCACCTCTTCCTATTGATAGACCAGTGTCAGTCTGTACTGCGGCACTGCTATTCTGTTCAGATCAGGAGGAACAGACTGGTTTTATATAAATGTGGAGTTGTTCCTTGGGGTACTTTCACACTACGTTTTTTTTAACGCAAAAACAAATCCAGTACAAATGCGTTTTCATTTCAATGCATTTGTAATGGACTCGCGTCAACATGCGTTTGCATGCGGTACAGTCAGGATCCAGCGACTTGCAGTATTTTAACTTTTTCTCTCTCTCTCTTTCTTTCTCTTCCTTTCTCTTTCTCTTCCTTTCTCTTTCTCTTCCTTTCTCTTTCTCTTCCTTTCTCTTTCTCTTTCTTTCGCGCTTTCTTTCGCGCTTTCTTTCGCGCTTTCTTTCGCGCTTTCTTTCGTGCTTTCTTTCTCTCTCGCTCTTTGTCTCGCTCCTTGTCTCGCTCCTTGTCTCGCTCCTTGTCTCGCTCTTTGTCTCGCTCTTTGTCTCGCTCCTTGTCTCGCTCCTTGTCTCGCTCTTTGTCTCGCTCCTTGTCTCGCTCCTTGTCTCGCTCCTTGTCTCGCTCCTTGTCTCGCTCCTTGTCTCGCTCTTTGTCTCGCTCTTTGTCTCGCTCTTTGTCTCGCTCTTTGTCTCGCTCTTTGTCTCGCTCTTTGTCTCGCTCTTTGTCTCGCTCTTTGTCTCGCTCTTTGTCTCGCTCTTTGTCTCGCTCTTTGTCTCGCTCTTTGTCTCGCTCTTTGTCTCGCTCTTTGTCTCGCTCTTTGTCTCGCTCCTTGTCTCGCTCCTTGTCTCGCGCTTTGTCTCGCTCTTTGTCTCGCTCTTTGTCTCGCGCTTTGTCTCGCGCTTTGTCTCGCTCTTTGTCTCGCTCTTTGTCTCGCTCTTTGTCTCGCTCTTTGTCTCGCTCTTTGTCTCGCTCTTTGTCTCGCTCTTTGTCTCGCTCTTTGTCTCGCTCTTTGTCTCGCTCTTTGTCTCGCTCTTTGTCT